>NC_136907.1:60793546-60853546 GCF_949606895.1 Notothenia rossii
GCAATCTCTCTTTGATGATCGTACTGATGCCTCTATCTTTTGTTAATAAACCTAGTTTTGTTGTGAGAAAATATAATCAGTCATATTGCTGCACACAACACAAAGCAGCTAGCTTTTCCAGTAGGTGCAAGTAAACATGGAAACAAACCACACGGACGCAAGGATTAGGTTTTTGGTCAGAAGCCACCGATTGAAATATGTTTATTACTCTCGGCCAACTGCAGAGCTCTTATCAAATGCACACTCACACACACACACACACACACACACACACACACACACACACACACACACACACACACACACACACACACACACACACACACACACACACACACACACACACACACACACACACACACACACACACACACACACACACACACACACACACACACACACAGACACACGCACGCAAGCACGCACGCACACACGCACACGCACACGCATACACACACCCAGTTGTTGCGCTGCTTGTGAACTGCAGAGTTCTTATTAAAAATTGATCTGCAAGCTGTGGTGTGTCGCTGCTTCGCTTAGGAATTCATTACCCCTTTCACACACACACACACACATGTACGTACACACATACTCACAATTTATGCACGGAGCACGCCTGCAAGCGATCCCAACCTGTCGAATAAAACAACACCCTGTTCGTTTGGAATATTTGAAATGCAAACAAACAAATGCTCCAGTGGGAGAGATGATGAAAGATGCAGGAAGAAAGAAAAAGATACAAAGACTAAAACAGAGACAGTATGACAACATATAAAAGGCATGGAAATGGTATGATGGGGATAATGATGTAGAGAAAATAATGAAAAATAGGTGGAGGAAAGACACTGGCAGTATAATTGATAGTTTAATGGGAGTTGCTTTAAAGGCAATGATGGAGTGTGCGACTGTACACACCTCTCTGAATCCTCCCCTCCTCTCTTCTTCTCTCACCGCTCTCTCGTCTTCTCAAACCCACCACGCCGACAAATCACTACTCCATCTTCTTCCATCATTTTCTTCTCTCCATCTCAATCCATTCTCCCTCTCTGCCGCGACGGCCTTCACTCTCCTCGCCTCTGTCGCCTGTTTATCTTTAATTCTACCCTACTTTATTTACTTTCCCTTCAAAGCTGTGATTATTTACCAACAACAACAAGGCCCAAGCGATAGAAATTGCATTCCGGTTGAATGATTTGCTCCGTCTTTTACCTTTAGTTCTCGTGTATTAACTAAGACAGCGCTGATTGAAATTCAGCTCCATGCCTTTCAACCTGCCAAGTGTCCTGAAAACCTTGTTCAGAGTGGAGTGCAGATGAAGACACAAAGAGAGAGAGAGAGAGATAAGGGAAACGGAGGGGAAATGAGGAGGGAGAGCAGCCAGTTTGTCTGCCTATCTGTTCCTCTGTCTATCTGTCTGACTCCTGGCTGTAATGACCTCTCCACATGATCAATGCACCTCGGAGAATTGCCGTTCACCTTCCCCTGAGACTATCATTTTCTCTCAGTCTGCAACTTCTAAGTCCATTTTTTTCAGTATATCTACAGTAGTCAATCTGCAGCCATTTCATTTCTACATCCCTTTCTTTTTCTCTCTATATCATCTTCTGTCCTGTCCTTCAGTGAGCCCCCTGCCCCTCTACTACTCAGCAGACCTATTACATCTCAGTATCTCTGTCGTTTCCCGTCCTCGCCTGTTTCTTTAATTGCAGATGACGGCGCTCTTCACATCTCTGACATCTTGTGGAATAGACCTCATTTGTGACATTTAACAGTGTTCCTTAAAAACTTTTTTCTAAACTTTTGAGGGAAAGTTTGATATTAACGATTATTTTGTTTGTTTTCAAAAAGGATGGATACCACTTTCATGTGTCTAATAAAAGTAAACATTACTTAACCCCCAAAATGGTTATTTGAATCTGTAAACAAATAATATTCTTCATAGATAAATGATTGAAGTCAATATGTGCAAATCGGAAGAGCAAAAGACAATTGACTGTTCAAGTGTTTTTAAATGATAATCCGACACTGAACCATCAGAGAAGTATCTTTTGAAAGTATTTGGAAAAGGACAGCCACTTGGTGATTGAACCATCTGCAGTGTTCCCTCTAACAGGAGCGAGCTCAAAGTTCAGTTTACACAAAATAAAATAAATGAGTTCACATTCATAATTCACAATTTTGAACCATCTTCAAGGTCCCTAAAAAGGTGTGAGATAGTGAACAAAGGACTGGGTAAATGAGACTTGGAATAGATAGCAATAATGATGTGATAGTTTGTGAACTGATTTTTTTAATGTAGTTTGGCTCGTATTAAACGTGACCAAATTAATTCTCCATTTTCTGAAAATAACAAATTCAAAGCAACACCAAGGTGAGTAATTAAGAAAGAAAGTAGAATCTTTGAGGAGAGGTATTTCCTTTATATATGGAAGTTGAAAATTAAATCTAACCAACCTTGTGATACTTTCCAACACATTTTAACTACTTATTTCCAAAAATGTATAATTACTGTTAATTAATGTTATAACTAGTGTGTGAAGACTATAGAATGACCGTGACAGTGGTTGTGTGTGTTTGTGTGTCCATATACCGTAGAGCTTTTCGACAAATGGCCACTGATTTAGAGTCATCACTTAAGATTGGTTTTCTCTCGTACCGTAGCACGCTCAGCTAGATACATAGAGAGCATTGTGTTTATTCAGGCTCATTTATAATCATTGTGGGACAAAGCAACACTGTTCAACAAGTGTTGTTCAACCAGGAACCCACAGCTCAGCCTCCATTGTTTAAACAGTTCTGGGTCGTGTAACTGTGACTGAAACTCAGCTCTCAAATCTCCTTTTGCAATAAATCAGCTTTTGTCAATTTATTTTTCTACACGATAAGCAAAATAATCTCTATCACAAGCATTTTTTATGTATTCCCGATAGATTTTCACAGCATGATTTTGAGCTGATTAGGAGATTATGAAAAGGATGTTGAAGCTCCTTGGTATGTATTATTGTTACACATTGATCTGCGGTGCTGCCGGCATGCTGTATTAGAGCCGCTGCTTATCTACAAAGCCAAGGGCATGAGAAAATCTGCTAAATCAAGCTCCAGCTGACTTACAGTTAGAGGGTGAGGGTCCCACAGTACCAGGGGCGCTCAGATTGCTGTTCAGTAAAGTACTCTTAACAATGACCTGAATTAGAGTGTACTTACATGATTTTTTTTTCTTCTTGCGCCTGTTCTAAAAACACATTACATTTGATCAGTATGAAGTTTAAACACAAGGAGCTGCTAAACTTTTTTAATTTATTCATCAACTGAGTTAAAATTCCAGTCTTCTATTTCCAATACTCTGCGCCAGGATTCTTGCTTAGCTACCTTGCACAAAAAACGTTGGTATGCAAGCTTTGTGGCAATGAATATTCCCAAAATTCTGAAGAACCAGGCTCATAAATATTCTACACTGTCAATGATTTTAATTTCACAGAGTGCGAAGTGCCATTTAGGGTTTTTGTACACAGATGAGAAAGCACACTCGTGTTTTGGAGACAATCTTTCTTCAGTAAACAAAGTCCTGTTCTATCTCTTCATGAGAGATGAAAATCACCCAGAGAGGGGCCCTGGCATGCTAAGATAATAGGATCCACGCGCTGGTCTTTGGTCCTCAAACCTGCCGCGCTAAACACTTCTGCGCTCTCCCCTCATGAAATATGGATTTGTGTACAGGCGGGCACAAATGCTAATCATCGTGCAAGTGTGTGTGCATACCCGTGTGTGTAAATTCTTATGATTTTGTGTTAAGTATGTCTATGCGCACGGGTATGCACGTGTATGTGTGTTTTTTGCCGGGCCAAATTAGATTTGGGTTCCGAGGCGAGAAAGGGAAGAGACGCATGGAGGAATTTAGCTATGAGGCTCATAAATAGTTTAGCCACCCAGAGCAGATTCATCAAGTAGCGTGAGGGATAAATCACATTCCTCCCCCTCCTCCTTAACCCCCTCCTCCACCAATCCTTCGTTTTTCTCTCACCATGAAGAGAAGGACGGAATAAAAGATGTTGGATGGTAATCCTGAGAATTCAGAGACCCTAATACCTACCAACACTCGTGCCGTTCTCATGTAAGATATGCGTCTAATTGCATGCTACGACTATACACGGACACACACACACACACACACACACACACACACACACACACACACACACACACACACACACACACACACACACACACACACACACACACACACACACACACACACACACACACACACACACACACACACACACACACACACACACACACACACACACACACCTAGAAAGCTACACATACAGTATGGTGCATCAGGGATCAGTGCACTTTCTCGCCTGGTATATATGTGTCAAGAAATGGGATTAGACAATATTGACAGTAATGAAAAAGCAATCATTAGCATGTAGGTTAATATACTGCACTTCCTCCTTTCACAGATACATTTGAGCTGACATACTAGCTTCCCAAAGCAACTCTTTCCCATGAGCCATGTCACGTAAAAACCGAACAGTTCAATCGATAGTGATCTGTTGCTCCGCATCGCCCAGTGACGTGACAAATATCTTCGTATGGCTGCTGCGAGCAACAATTTCCCCCAAATTGAAAGGACCCGAGGCCCTTTAGGCACTGGTGTTATTTGGCTTCTGTTTTCCCCTCATGGCCATCCATGAAGGATGAACCTTCCTATATATCATCTCTGTCTCTTTGGATGGATCCCAAGCTCAATCACCATAGCAATGGGTCTTTAGCCGACATCCCAAGAGACATACTCAATCCACAGATTGCCTGAAAGAGGAGATTGTGTGTGTGGCAGCAGCTTTTGAGGCTTTGAAAGTGTGTGTTTGTGTGTGTCTCTCTGGTGTCGCCTCCATTTGTTGGTATGAATTATAGATCGTGTTGCCATGGGATTTATGATAAAGGCTGAAGGGTCTCTCAGACACACACCTGAGCCCTCTCTTCTATTTTTGAAGCCAGAAGAAACAACTTTGAAACAACCTGATGACCGCACGCCTTTGGCTCCCAAACAAGATATCACTTTCCCGTGACTCTTCTGGTACCCTGCCCACCTGCTTTGCCCTAAATGTGTAATGCATGCAAATATCTCTCCATCCATCATGGCTCCTGTCGTTCCACAATCTCCACCCTGCTCCCAGCCATTCCTCTAGTTTCTCCTCTGTTACTTTACAGCCTCGGCCCCTATTCTCTCTGCCCCCAGAGACTGCCCTGTCTCCAAAGTGCGAGCCTCTGAGCCGTTTGCTCCTTCATTACTTCATTACTTCACATCTCTCGTTCCTCTCTCGCTCTGTCTCTCCGAGGAGGGCTGCTGTGGGTTTTCATTACTCAACAAGTCAATCTTCATCATGGCGTCCTCTGTGTGCTCTCATTGGCTCAAACACGTATACAGGTGTACGCCGCCTGCATCCCACCATGCTAATACCTGCTTATATTCTTAAAGGCAATTGTGTTTACCCCGCATGTTAATGGGATAATTAGAAGCAGCATAAATGGCAAATTGGGGAAAATATGTTGGGGAATCACATGAGAAAAAAGAGACTCAAAACGTGATGTTTGTGCAGGGAAATGCTCTGCAGAGAGAAGTCAGACTAGATATTATTACAGATAATATGCTAATTCGGAGCTTGCTGTCTTTTCCCTGAAATTGATTATAGTTGCAGGTTTACTTATCTGCAGTTCTCTTTATTTTAGCTGTGGAGCTGTGGGAAGGTAAAGCTGCCACGGAATATCAAGTAGGGACACATGCATGTATGCAACGCTCCATCCCTTTACTCTGCCTGCACATCATCACACCGGCTTATTGTTAAACAAGGGAGCTGAATTGAAAAGCTTTATCATGCACATATCGCCATGTGGCTGAGTTACCTGCACAAAAGTGCCTTTATGTATGAGTTTGTTTTCTGTTGGTCTATTTCAGCCGCTGTGTGGTTGTTTACACCGGTATTATTTTCTCATCTCTACCTAGCAATTACTGATGGAGGAAAAAATAAAAATCTAGCAAGTGCCTCAGAATCTTCTCAGTGTGACAGAGAGCCATGGGGTCTCAAAATTCGAGAAGCCTGGACTCTGCTCCACACATGCACACGCGCACACGCGCACACACACGCACACACACATTCACGCACACGCACACACATGTGCATCAATTTTATGTCCCCTTGTTGAGTGCCTCTAGAGAAGAGACAGTCTGCAGCCAGCCAGTAGTTTACTCCTGAGACAGATTCTTGTTTAGCATTTAGATTGGCTTGATCAACCACCACTTAGTGTGTGTGTGTGTGTGTGTGTGTGTGTGTGTGTGTGTGTGTGTGTGTGTGTGTGTGTGTGTGTGTGTGTGTGTGTGTGTGTGTGTGTGTGTGTGTGTGTGTGTGTGTGTGTGTGTGTGTGTGTGTGTGCGTGCGTGCGTGTGTGTGCATGTGTGTGATGAGCCATGGCTAACAGCTCTTGGGGAACACTGCAGGTCTACAGCAGATCGCCAATGAGACTTAGAGAGGCAGTGAGCCAGGGTCACTCAAAGTTACACATTAATCTTTTAGAGGGGACCCCGCCATTACCACCATTACCACCATAACCACTTGGTTTGAATACATTTATTTATTTTTGCTGCAAAATAGTCGGTCTGAGCTTCATGTGTCGGATGTGTATGGCGAACCAACATTGATGCCTTGTTCTGATTAATAATTGATCAGGGATTTCAAAAACACTCAATCAGTCAAACTGTGTTAAAGAACTGGTGCTTTGGAAAGCCTAAAGGCATTCTGTGCACTGACGTTGTGTGTTTGCACACACACATTGTCAAATCTGGTGTTTTGCGGGCTGACTCCATGTATTTTTTAAATGAAGATCACATTCTTTAGTATACAATTGGTCCAACACAATATTCATATTGTTTCCAAGCACTTCACTGTATGTATCTTTTGTATGTCGTCACACTGTATTTTCTGTAAGACTGGTTGGTGTGTATGTGTGCGCATGTGAGTGGCACTGCCTCTAACCTCTCTTTTACCTCGAGTTCAATCGGAGTTCACTGTCTCCCCTACACCACTTAATGTGCGTTTGGGAAACGAGAGAGAGAGAGAGAGAGATAGAGAGAGAGCGATAGAGAGAGAGAGAGAGAGAGAGAGAGAGAGAGAGAGAGAGAGAGAGAGAGAGAGAGACACACACACACACACAAATTGTGTGTCTGGAGTCTGTGAGTCTCACGTTCACATGTGTATTTATGTCTCGCCCAAGCGTGCATGTGTGACAGATGTCCAGCCTTTGATGACTTGGGGGTTCTGTGATGTTTTTGCCCCCCCAAGCATCTGCTTTATAGCCCGCTGTGACATTACGCTTTCCGCTCTATTCCCCGCAGTTACACAGGTGAAGGATGTGAGGTGTTTGATAAACTACATTACCTTCTTTCTTTACTGCTACGGCAGCATTCAACCTGCTAACTACATAGAAATCTCCCGCCTTCTCTGCTCCTGTTCACGTAATGTTTGGCCTCTGGGTACATGAGAGAGAGGAATGAAGGTGATGGCGGTTTATGGCCGAGCGACATAGAAAAGGTGAGGATAATGCATTTGCTCTGTGTGTATTGGGCTTAAATAATTCAGCCCAGAGGTGTTGTGCCGGCCCCGAAAGCGAGCAGCCTTTCTTGCTCTTTCAGAAAAACACACATGACTGCAGTCACACACCTGTTGTGGGAGACAGACAGTGTTGATGTGTGTGTGATGGCAGCAGTGTGCAGACAGGACGGAGAGCTAAAGCAGATTTGACAGGCTGTCCTAGCACTAACGCTACAAATGGCTGCCTGGATGGAAATATCTTCATCATCCCAAACAAATAGGCTGTCACTCAGCCCTCCAAAGCTTCTGTTGACTGAATGCCATTCCTCCTCTCTTTCTATCTCCATCTCCTTTGCACACACACTTTGTGTTGATGTGCGTCTTCTTCTCTTTAGTCTGGAGTTAGAGCGAACCGCTTTCTGTTTCGCAGTGTCTTTTTGAGTGTGTGTGTGTGTGTGTGTGTGTGTGTGTGTGTGTGTGTGTGTGTGTGTGTGTGTGTGTGTGTGTGTGTGTGTGTGTGTGTGTGTGTGTGATCGTAAATGAGGCTGATGCTTGGCCTTTGTTTGAAATATGAAACCGCTCTCAGCTGTGTAATATTACAGCAATAGAACAGCAATCAGACGTTAATTGAATCTGGGTTATGACTTTTCTGTGTTCTCCCACAGCTGAGTGTCTCTCTGGTTTTTCCTCCCCGTCTATCTCTGTTCCTCCCTCCTTTTTCTCTCTGTGACTTTGGTTTTTATTATTCCTGTATCCCTAACTAACCCACTTTCTTCATCCCACTGCCTGTCCGTGCTGCTTTCCCGTGCACGTCATAAATCTCGGAGCATGTCTCCCATCATGCCCGCCCCTCCCTGCTCTTTCCTCTGTGGTTATCTGATGCCACAGCATGCGGCAGGACCCCCCTTTCTGCTTCACTTACACCATTCACGTCTCATTAAAAAGTCCTCTGGTGAAATGTCGCCGTCTTAACTATACCCTTCGACATGGGACACTGGCTTTCAGATGTAGAAAAGTGATGTGCGTCTTTGTGCATGTAAGTGTGCTTGGGAGGGCCCTCATGTGTGTCATTGAATCTACACTCCAACATTTTGTGTTGCGCTCAAGAAAAAAAAAAAGTCAAAAGGAGATCATATAATAGCATAAATGTGATTTGGTTAATGAGAAACAGTAGTTTCCATATATTTGACTATTTTTATATCTTATTTTCCCAGTCAGAAACGGCTAAATGTCTAAATAGTCATTTTATCAAGTGTTTGGTGAAGTCTAAACTGCAATATTAGGCTATGTTAGTTCAATTCTTGATTGTCTCTATGTTATTAAAAACATAATAATGATCCCGTAGGCATCCAGGAATTGCGCTACACTAAACAACTACATTAAAGGGGGTGTTTCAGTGCTTTTTCTATGTAGTATAAATATTTAAGAAAACGATAAGGGCACTTTGAGAGAGCACAGACCTCTCCCAAGAATATTTCCATAAGTGAAAAATAATGCTCTTTGCCGCCCGTAATTCTGACCTACTCCAAAATGTAATGGGTTCTTTTATGGCCGACTGTTCGCCCTTCTACCACGTTTCATGAAAATCGAGCTTGGAGTCTTGTAATCTTGCTGACAAACAGCCAAACGCACCAACAAACAAACAAACCCAACCAAGAACATAACAGGGTAATACGGGATAGTAGCCATAGCTAGGATGTTTGCTTGTCACCCCTTCTTCTTCAACAGTTAGGATTTGGGTTCAGGCATAAGGTTATAATCAGGGTAGGATACAGGTTAAACATGCATTGGAGGCTGTGAAAGTAAAATGTAGTGGTATGTATCCTCACAAGCGCAGTAATACTATTTACTACGTGCTTGCTTGTGTGTGTGTGTGTGTGTGTGTGTGTGTGTGTGTGTGTGTGTGTGTGTGTGTGTGTGTGTTTCCCCTCCTTCATGAAATGGGAGACTATCTATTCAGTCTGACCTTTTCCTTAATTGCTTAGTTTGGGTTCTGTCTCTGCTCATTTCAGGAACAGTTGCCTCCCTGAAATGACTGCTGACTCCCAATTGTCTCTGGCAGAAACTCGCTTTACCTGTCGCAGCTGGCAACCCTCCGACCCACATTTAAAAACGCACACATTAAAACAGAGGTGCAAAGGGACACACATTTGCATCAGCTGTTACCAGGGAAACCAGAGAGTAAGGCAATTTGTCCTTCACTGACACACAAGGTCATATTAAAAAGTAAACACAGCACATGGCAGTGTGTTTGCAGGGTTTGATAATGGCTCCTAAGTCCTTTTAACCAAGAGAAGGCACGTTTTCCTGGCTGTCTTACTAATGCTTTAAAATAAAAACAAAGTGGGCATGCTATATTCGTTTAGCCTGTTTATTTCCCACTAATTCACTGAGTTAGAGTTATTAAACTAGCTGGCTACAGCTGAGAACAAGCAGACAAAAACAACTGTTAACTGGATAAAAATAATAATAGAACACATCTTAAATCTGACATTATGTTACGGTTGAGTGAAAGAAGCAGAACCCAAATGCAGATAACTCTGAATAACCTTTATTTCAAGGATAAAAAGAAAATAACTTGGACCAAAAAACAGAACACTCACCGGTGAACTCATTCACAAACAAAAGACGAACCAACACTGAACACAGGAAAAGACGAGACTAAATACAGGGAGGGGTAATCAGGGAGGGGTAATCACAAGACGAGAAACAGCCGGGCAGGGGAGGAGAAACACAAGGGCCACAGGTGAACACAATCAGACAACTAGACACACCAGGGAAACTAACGACAGGGAGGAAAAACACAGGGGAAAGGACCAGACAATAAACTAGGAAGAAAACAAGACAGGGAGAACAGCAAAATAAACCCAAACATACAAAACTGCAAACGTGACATAACATAAGAATCCTGACAGAACCCCCCCCTCAAGGGACAGATTCCAGACGTCCCTAAAAAAAACAAAAAAAACACAAAAGTCCAAAACCTCAAGCAGGGTGGGTGGAGGGGGTCAGGAGGACAGGATTTTGGGCTGACAGCCCAGGAGCACAGCGGAGGACCCGGAAGGGATCTCGGGCGGACGGCCCGGGGGCAAGGCAGAAGCCGAGAAGGGGGACTCGGGCGGACGGCCAGGGGGCAAGGCAGAGTCCAAGGTGGGGGTCTCGGGCGGACGGCCCGGGGGCAAGGCAGAGTCCATGGTGGGGCGAAGGCTCCAGCAGGAAGAGTCAGGGGGCCGGGCCCGAGGGCGAAGACTGCGGCACTCAGGGGGCCGGGCTCGAGGGCGAACACCAGACAGCTCCGGAGGCCGGGCAGGACCCGGTGTCGGCCAAACAGGAACCGGAGCCGGTGGGACAGGCTTCGGCAGGATCCCCCACGGAAGAGGACCAGGAGTTGGCAGGACCCCCGGCAAGACAGGTGATGGCGGGGCCTCCAACGGAACAGGACAAGGGGTTGGCAGGACCCCCGGCAGAAGAGTTGTTGGCGGGACCCCCAGAGGAACAGGACATAGAATTGGCAGGACCCCCGACAGGAGAGTATTTGGTGGGACCTCCAACGGGACTGGACATGGAGCTGTCAAGACCCCCAGCGGAACCTCCAACGGCACAGGACATAGGGTTGGCAGGACCCCCGGCAGAAGAGTAGTCGGCGGGACCCCAACGGGACAGGACATAGGATTGGCATCACCCCCGGCAGGAGAGTAGTCGGCGGGACCTCCAACGGGACAGGACATAGGATTGGCATGACCCCCGGCAGGAGAGTAGTCGGCGGGACCTCCAACGGGACTGGACATGGAGCTGGCAGGACCCCCAGCGGAACCTCCAACGGAACAGGACATAGGATTGGCAGGACTCCTGGCAGAAGAGTAGTCGGCGGGACCCCCAACGGGACAGGACATAGGGTTGGCAGGACCCCCGGCAGGAGAGTAGTCGGCGGGACCCCCAACGGGACAGGATATGGAGTTGGCAGGACCCCCGGAAGGAGAGTAGTCGGCGGGACCCCCGACGGGACAGAACATAGGGTTGGCAGGACCCCCGGCAGGAGAGTAGTTGGCGGGACCCCCAACGGGACAGGACATAGGGTTGCAGGGCTCAACGCTAACTTTTAAAAGTGGTTGCCAGGTTGCCAAAACTGAAAATACGGTTGCCATTTTTAGTTACCTTATATTTTATATAATTAAGATACTATACAGTTATACATCAACTTAATAATGAAAATGTGACAAAAGAATGTTCAAATGCTTTACAATAAGTAATTAACACAATTATTTGAAACTAGTGGTAGTAAACTTGTCCACCCTCAATTGCTGGTATACTAAATACCAGTGCAGCTGTTGTCATGTTCTTCACAGATCCCTCAAACATGAATTGAGCAAGTTACTAGTTTCGTCATCCGTTGTCTCCCTTTCAAATGTGGGTTCTCTTGACCTTTGTGCTGACCCCCACCATAGATCCATTGGCCCTTCAGCATTGAAGTCTTGACCTTTGTGCTGATCCCCACCATAGATCCATTGGCCCTTCAGCATTGAAGTCTTGGATTGGCCAGACTAATACCTTTCTAATGTTAAATACATGAAAAGCATTCACAGACAAGAATTAAATGTTAATTATTTATGCTGTAAATTACCTTTAATATGTCTAATTACATTTAAAATGTGTTTTTATAGAAGTGATTATATTTGTATGCCAATATTTTCCTTTGGTAAAGTTTCGTTTTGCACTTTTATTTTGGTAGTAATAAGATCGGGACTCTTATTTTGAAGGAACTTTTACCGGAAGTGAATGCACAACATAGCAGAATGTACATATATATTTCGCCTCCCAAGACTTTACACATTTCCTCTTTGCTTTTCGTTCGGGTTCATCTTGCGCTTCATCAGTTGAATCACTTTGAACATTCGTTTGAGATGTTGACTGGTTGACAACTGGGACCCAAATGCAGATAACTCGAATTAACCTTTATTTCAAGGATAAAAAGAAAATAACTTGGAACAAAAAACAGAACGCTCACCGGTGAACTCATCCACAAACAAAAGACAAACCAGACCTGAACACAGGAAAAGACAAGACTAAATACAGGGTGGGGTAATCACAAGACGAGAAACAGCCGGGCAGGGGAGGAGAAACAAAAGGGCCACAGGTGAACACAATCAGACAACTAGACACACCAGGGAAACTAACGACAGGAGGAAAAACACAGGGAAAAGGACCACACAATAAACCAGGAAGAAAACAAGACAGAGAGAACAGCAAAATAAACCCAAACATACAAAACTACAAACGTGACATAACATAAGAATCCTGACACATTAAGGACCATCTATCCATCCATCTACTCCCGCGTATCCGTGGTCGGGTCGAGGAGGTAGCAGTTCCAGCAGAGAGTCCCTAACGTTCTTTTCCCTGGCCACATCTACCAGCTCTGACTGGGGGATCCCAAGGCGCTCCCAGGCCAGCGAAGAGATATAATCCCTCCACCTGGTCCTAGGTCTACCCCTTGGTCTCTTCCCAGCTGGACGTGCCTGGAACACCTCCTAGGGAGGCGCCCAGGTGGCATCCTTACTAGGTGCCCGAACCACCTCAACTGGCTCCTTTCGACGCGAAGGAGGAGCGGTTCAACTCCGAGTCCCTCCCGGATGACTGAACTTCTCACCTTATCCCTAAGGGAGACGCCAGCCACCCTGCGGAGAAACCCCATCTCGGCCGCTTGTATCCGCGATCTCGTTTTTTCGGTCATGACCCATCCTTCATGACCATAGGTGAGGGTAGGAACAAAAATGGCCCGGTAGACAGAGAGCTTTGCCTTCTGGCTCAGCTCCGTTTTCGTCACAACGGTGCGGTAAAACGACTGCAGTACCGCACCCGCTGCTCCGATTCTCCGGCCCATCTCACGCTCCATTGTTCCCTCACTCGAGAACAAGACCCCGAGATACTTGAACTCCTTCACTTGGGGTAAGGACTCATTCCCTACTTGGAGTGGAAAGTCCATCGGTTTCCTGCTGAGAACCATTCATTAAGGACCATTTATTCCAAAATCTTCTTTAATGTTTAGGGGCATACCTTCATTGCTGAAATCCAAAGATTAACAGACAAAGCAAACGTAACTAAATGAGGCATGGCTTAGCGAAACGGTCATTTTGTATCTTTTTCGTAAGCACTTTCTTGGTCAGAGCACTACAAAAAATCTATCTTGACAATAAACTGCATTTCAATTAGCCATGTATTGATACCTACAAAAGGTTGCAATGAAAGGGCAATGTGGACTTTCCTCTGGAGGTGATTAACAATGTGCAGTTTTTCCATTATGCAGCCTCTTGAAATATTTGGGTTGGTGACTTGCTGACTCTTGCCTTTCTTTGAAGGGAATTAGAGGAAACATTTATTGTTATTGCTCGAAGGAGGAAGTAGTAATCTCCTCATCAGCTGCTCTGATACTGCGAGACATGAATGCGTGTTCTGTAGTAAAACAAATTAGCAGCCTAGTGGAAGACGTCACAATGAGGTACTGAGATGTAGGTAGTAACACAGGAGCAGAGAACAAGAAGTGCAGTCACATCAATTGGCTTTAAAAGGGAAAAAAACGAGATTACTTCATTCTTAGTTTTTTTCCTCCTCTGCTCCTCCATTCATTATTCAATGCCTTTTGGCTACTATTAGTTATTATCTATTCTTGCTCCCTATTATCCTATGAGTTTCAAATTCATTTGCCATCATCTTGTAAAGTGAGCCTGAAACTACCACTCCTCTCCTAGCCCACACAGGAGCCAGCATCCAATCAGCTTCCTCTTTATTAACCCTATTAGCTGAACCTGTAGCGCGCTGCCTCCGGCTCCTGGCACTGATGCCAACATCCTAACAGTACGCCCCCCCCCCCCCACCGAGCTGGGGGGTGTAACTGATTATAAGGTTCATCTGAGATTATGATTATTAATCACAGATGAAGTATTTCCTGTAAAAATGGGAGAAAGTTTATAATAGCAATGTTTTATCAGCATAAATGTCTTACTTCTGGCTGAATTGAATACAACTATGAATGAATACATTGTGTTGTGAAATGATTTCGTTTTTGACGTTCGACTCAATTTTTTATATGGAAATTTGACATTTATTGTGAGGCTATACTAATCTGAGCAGCATTTCACCTCTAAGAACTACAATGTACTGACCTGGGTATATTGTCTGGGCTTTGGTGCTCAGCCCTAAATGAGCATTTCAGCGCTGCCAACTTACCTGGGTTGTGTTCACTATCTGGTCTCTGCCTCTTCCTCTGTCTGGCTGACAGTCTAATTGTCATGTGGGCAGCCTCTGCTGCATGGATTTAGTGTCGCGCTTGCCTTAATTTAATTGAAAAGCTGCGGAAAGGAAGGGGGAGGCAAAGTAGGGAGGGGATGAAAAACAGATAAATAAAAAAGTGGAACCAATCTTTGCCGGGTTCGCTGGGCGGTAAAATGGCTGTGTGTGGTGAATAATGCATGGGGGAGATGGATAGGTCTGTGTGGTGTGAGCCCGGGACTGCTGCCTTCATTACTGAGGCGTTTGTATGCTGATGCTGTGATGCCAGCCCCTCTGCTGGGGGAGAGGGAGGGGGCTGCAGAGGTGGCACCTTCCTAAGCTATCTCACATTTTGTAATTCATTTTCTCCTTAAAACTCTCCCTCTCTCTTCTTCTGTAAATCTTAAGCTTTAATCCCAACACAATCTTTTCCCTTATCTACCTTTTGGTGTGTGTATTGGGTTTCATCTCTCCTTTGTTTGAAAAACATGCACAGGGTCTTACAGCTAGTTTCTCACAGAGCTATTTACATGAACGACGTGCTTTAAGACAAGAGTAGCTTCTGTGATTAACCTTTGACGTACATGTCCTGTCTTATCTACAGCTGACCTATTCTTGTAGATCACTTCCCATTATTATTTCTCTTATAGAATCCTGATAACCAATAGTTGATTATGTTTTTTGGGACTTTCACCATCTTGACTGACTGTGTGACTCGTATTGTTTGATCAATCTTGTGCAGATAATGCTGTTTTACTTTTTAATTGTCTTAATTATTCAAAGTTCTCTACAAATAATTAAAAAATATATATGTGTGGGGGAGACTTCTGAAGCAATTGAAAACAGGACTCAGAGCTGGAGCTTTGATGGCAAACACTGACGGTTTATTTGGAGTTACGGCCGGAGAATTGACAAGACAGGTGGAGTTGACACAGCGGTTGCCAAACCAATTCTGAAGAACTCTTTCTGCAGCTCGAGGTTTTATCTAGTTCGGAGTGTAATAATCAACATTCTTCATCAGTGAGACTAAACATTATGGACCCTGAATCTAACTAGAGCTGTCGTCCATAGAAAAGAATTTGCGCCAGGGAACCTTTGTCCCTGAACTGTAAACTACCTCATGGCAGCTTGTGCTCTGTCATAGACTGGCAACAACAATGCGCCCAAGCTGCTCCTCCTAAGAGAGATAGCAGCAATACCCAGGGCCATAGACCTATGCCATGGGAAAAGAGACAGTGAGAGGAGAAAATTAGGAACTGGGTCGAAGGTTGAATACCTAAGCAAATTATTCCCTAACAATATATATTGAGTTGCTTTCTGATACATACACTTTGTATATGTTACGATCAGCTCATTAGATCATTTCTAAAGCAACTTTAAAACCGGCTAAGATCTTGGGGTCCAACTTCTCACATGTTGCAGTGAACTGTAGTCCAAGGAGGATGCATAAGAGCACCCTTCTAACCAATGTCTGACTGATATCATGATTTAAAAAAATCCAATTACCAATATCCATACAAGCCTCAAGAATGTAGTTTGAGTCAGGTTTTAAATAATAGGAAAACTATTCAGTAGATTTTATAGGTATATATTCTGTTTCCAATAATATGACTACTATGGCTACATTTCAGCAGGAGTTGCAGCAAGTTACTCAAAAAAGTAAACAACTTGCAAAGCACCTTCTCTGGAGATTTGTGGAGCAATGTTTTATCATCACTGTTGTTGTTTGATGGATCTCCCACCTTACTTGCTTTGCTTATACATGAAAGGAGCCAAAGAGCTAAATGCAAATTAAGGAGAGAATGTCGCTTTACCTCTAACTCTGATCAAAAGATGCTTTGCTTTTAATTATCTTGGGTGCTGGATCGGTTACAGTAGCTTTCAATAGCAAGAAACAAACAACAGTTACTTGGGAGCAGAATAGTAGTATACAAAGATGATCCCAAACATGGCAAAGACATCAGGACTCATGTGAGTCGGTCACTTTGGCCTAAAAGAGATAGTTATTAAAGTAAGAAGCAGCAGAAGATCTTGTTATGAAGCAGTAAAAAGGCACGGCTATGGACGCAGGCATTCTGTAATGTATTCCATTTCATTATATTCAACCTCCCAGCCTGCTCTCATCAGTGGATCAGGAGTGTGCCGTCTCGCAGGCACACCGAGATATAATTACTTTCTAACACACAAAGAGCAGAAAGAGAAAGAAAAAAGAGAAGAGAGAGAGATCGGCAAAAAGACAGAGAGAGGATGAAGGAATGAACAATGAAGTTTAATTATGCTTTATGGCAACAATTATAGAATGAAAACAGAAAGTCAATAGGCAGAAACATTGTCTCATTTTCTCTGTTGAGGTGGTCGGGTTTCGCTCAGGGCCTGAGGCAAACCAAAATAAGAAACAGTCGCGAGGAAACAAAGGAATATGCCTGTTCATATTTATTAGAAAAGGGAGGAGCTGGTGCACCTCCAAATCCCTCTGTGATATTCCCCCTCTCATATTTCCTCATGCAAACCCAATGCACAACACCACTAATTGCGACCTTTGCAAGTAATTAGGAGACTGTAATGGATCCCACTTGTACTCCCTCCACATTCATAAATGTAGACGCCGGGTGTTGCCACCCCTGTGTTTGTAGGTCAGCGGCAATAATATGGTGGGATTCAAGAAGCTCCACACGCAAACTCAGCCTGACATTTTGTTTACTATCACTCACTCAAGGAGCATCAGGATCAGTGGGATTAGCAGTCTGATTATCATGCCTCATTGGCAGCAATGTGCACACACACAGAGACAAACACACACACGCACACAAGCCACCGTGCGCTCACACAGACAAATACATGCTCAATCAGGAACATATTAATTAAAGGGAACAGTCTAATTAGTGTCATTAAGGAAGGAATAATAGAAAGGCTTGTACACAGGGAGAAGAACTGAGGCACACTGACAATTTGTTTACACACACATGCTTAGATACACCGCCCCTTGCAGAACTCAATCACAGCGATTCTGTCATTGATGTCTCAAAAAGATTATTATATCAATTTATCTGGGAAGTGTTAATGGTGTTTGATCAATATTTCACTGTTGACCAATTACACAGAACACAATTGGCCCTCTTTTTGCGCTTTTTGCGTGTGATCATGTATTTTCAAGTACAAAAGGGGGAGACAAAAGTGGACACAGCTGAGTTGCCATGAGCAACAAGCCCTCATGGTAACCCTGAGTTACTCCATCGCCCAAAAATGCCTTGGGTGGACTTTTGAACAAGGGAGCCGATCAGTAATTTGTTCTTAACCGACATCCAGGCACAAACATGAAGTCACACACACACACACACACACACACACACACACACACACACACACACACACACACACACACACACACACACACACACACACACACACACACACACACACACACACACACACACACACACACACACACACACACACACACACACACACACACACACACACACACACACACACACACACACACACACACACACAAAATCCCTGGCTGGGGTTACAAGGGTTCAACGTTTATATGAAAGTAAATGCTGGGGTGCCCTGTGGCAAAACACCTCTGAACACCCTCCTCTCTTTCTTTTCCCCTCGTACTCCCGCTTTCACAGGCAGGCCCCAAAAGAAAAAACAGACCTCATATTCACACACAGGCATACACAGGCACACACACCTGATTTTATGCTAGAGGCTGCATAAATATGAATCAGGGGTGACAGTGTCGTGCAGAGTGGAGCCCTGTGCATCCTATTTTCATCATTTACCTAAGGCTAAATGGATTTGGAGCACTGTTGGATGGTTCACCTCTCACACTGATATACCTACTTAAATGTGAAAAATGGTACATTTCCAAACTCAACCTTACACACACTAGTTTTCCTTCGCTCCAGTACTCACTACCTGTGACTCAAGGACTCTTTGTTAAAAGTGGAACAGAACATTTTTTCAATACAGTAGTATGATTTCACACTGATAGAGGTGGTTGGCGTGTAGGTGTTGTACTTGCACATGAGGGGAAGAAAAATCAACTCCTGCTTCACAGGGTAAAATATGTGAATCTTTTTTAAAGTTTTAAGTCTATTTTATAGACCATACAAATGATGTGAACTTTAGATTCCTTGGGTTTGTCAATATGTTGTTCGTCATTCTGTTTTTTGGAACCAGCAGTGATATGAAGGTGTAGTGAATCGCAACCCAACGCTGAAGATATTTTTAAGCAATCAAAATCTTATTATATATTTGTATAAACTAAAAACATGCTGCAACAGGGTAAAAGTTGCACTGAGGATAACATCAAGTGGTTGTGACCTTGGCATTGGCTTGTCTTTTGAGACCAGAATGTATTTTTTAATTGTGTCTAATACATTTTTTTGTTTGAAATCCGATTTACACGTATGTATAAAAAAAAAAAACTGTGTAAACAGTCATTTTAAACGCTGGTTTCCCCAAATGACCAAACACAGATTGTTTCTGTTTTATTTGCCCAGATGTTGGAGGTGCTGCCTTTGCTTCAGCTACATTTAAGACATGACATATCGATCCAGGAAGTCCATTTTGAGTAACAGATCAATGATTTTGAAGTCTTATCAAATGGCCAAACACAACACAGTGATTTCCTACCATCATGAGACAGGTTTTTAGACCCCTCGGAACTTATCAAGCCGTTAATCATTTTATCTTTCCTTGGTAAACAAACTCTTTAAAAGTAGTGCCCTTGACTCTACTGCCAGTCTAACTTTCCCTCACTCCTCTTGTCCTTTGTCCTCACTCTTCACCCTTTCTCCCATGTCCTCACTCTCCCTCTATCTCTTTACATCTCCCTCTCCTTCACTCCCTGCTGATGGCTACATGTTTATCCATTATTGATATTCTGACTGGGCTTACTTCCCCCCCTGTCGCCCCACTTTCCTCCAGCCTGCCCTACTTCACTAGAGCCCTCATGAGACCCACTCACACACACAAACACACACATACATAAATGCAGGAGTTTGTGTGGGACAAAAGTTGTGAAAATTGCAGAGTGTTTATTGAGTTTGTGTTTGTGTGTATTCGAGTCAGTGAGACAGAAAGAGAGAGACTAAGTGAGAGTCCACGCACAGCAAGAGGAGAGTTTCTATATTTAGATCCATATAAGAGACTGTTCCCAGCATCCAACTGTACACAAGGCTCAGCAGTACATACAGTCTCAGTACAGCTCCACATGTAGGGGAGAACAGCAGGTTTAAACAAGCCTTTGCAGTGTTTTAATTTCCTCATTGATCTCCCCAGCTTCTCATATTTCTAATGAGATTCAGGCTAAGTGCAGATCACAAAATGTCCTTCATTTGACCTTGTTCAATTGTAAAAATAATTTGTTGTGAAGCTTTTGAAACGTCACTAGTTTGCCTTGTCTTAGCAAATTAGCGAGTGCAGCGTTATTTTTATATCACAGTAAGTCCCTTGTGTCTCATCATCAAGGATGTGGGTGTATGTACTGTATATGCTGTACTCAGGGGGCAACACACCCGTATAAACACATATATGCATATACAAACATGCAAGCAAACACACAGCAGCACAGATACTGACTCTTGCACACACTCACACAGTTTGAAAGCTTTGATAAGGCATGCTGCGGAGTGTATTAGCGTGTGATCCTTTGAAGAGAAAACATGCAAACGTTTGTTGTGCTCGGAGCAAAGGTTTGTTTGGTGCTGTCGCTCGACTTGGCTCTGTGGGGCCCTCGCAGTGGTAGGTTGTTTTGAAGCGGTTATCAGAAAAATATTTCTCAACTGCTGCTTTCCTTTAGCACCAGATTGGCTTTAAGCTCTGTTGAATCCTCCTCCACTTCGTTATGTACGCAGGTTTTGTGGTAGCATGTGGTAATGTGTATATTTGTCTGAGCCTTTCTCCTTGAACGCCCCCATGCATGTGCGTGTTTGTGCATGCTTGGGTGCTGAATATGTTCATTGTCTAATCTGCACGTCCTATAGGTTAATCCAGGTGTATGTGTGCATGCACATGCAGACGTGTGTCCGTGTGAGTGTGTGTAGAATTTCCCCTGTGTTGACTTTTAATTGTTCTGTGCTTCTGAGAGTGTGTGTTCAGTTTAGTCCAAAGCAATTGATCTGGAGAATAATGGTTGTTTGAGAGTCCCAGATCTCCAGAACCACTGTCTGAAACTCTTCGTAATTACCTCTGGGACCACTGCAATGATGGAGGAAGAGAGAAAGAAAAAGAGAAGAAGCTATAGATGGGGAGGAAAAAGGACGAAACTGATGGAGAAATAGAATGTGAGCAAAGTACACATGTGTGAGGCTCACTGTTTGGCAAGGAGAAACTGTGCAAAATTCAAAAATAGCAGATGAGTTTAAATAGACATTTTAGTGATCAATTTGTGTTTGATGCTGAAATCAGAGAACAAAAAACAAAACAACATATGAGTTAACTACAGAGTACTTGCCCTGCAAAAGGTATGAAGCATACTGTAAAGGACTAGCCCACATGTACAGGGGGATTTTTCATGAAAATGCAGAAACACAATTGTAGCGCTGTTTAGTCCAGTGGGCATGTTGGGCTGTGCAAACAGACCCACAGAAAGACATACACATAGACAAACATACACAAACATACACACACACACACACACACACACACACACACACACACACACACACACACACACACACACACACACACACACACACACACACACACACACACACACACCACCATCATCATCATATTCATCCTCATCATCGGCGGTCACTCGTAGTCGAGTATAACTGTCCTCCTTCTTGGTCCTTGTGGGTCTTCAGTTGGGCATAGAGGCCGATTCTGGACCCGATTATTCTTGTGCAGTGTGGACAGGGGAATGTAGTGGTGGAGGGTTTGGGTTGGACCTGTTTGGTGGTTGATCTCTCCTTCCTGAGTCTGCACTTGTCTTGTCATCATTGTATAGTGCAGCACCCTCACGGACAAGGTTTCTCCAGGTCGCCCTGTCTGTTGCCATGTCTTCCCAAGCTTTTAGGTCTATGTGGCACTTCTTTTGGTTTGTGAATCGCTCTCTTGAGGTCATGACACAGCATCTCAATTGGGTTGAGGTCAGGACTCTGACTGGGCCACTCCAGAAGGCGTATTTTCTTCTGTTGAAGCCATTCTGTTGTTGATTTACTTCTTTGCTTTGGGTCGTTGTCCTGTTGCATCACCCATCTTCTGTTGAGCTTCAATTGGTGGACAGATGGCCTTAAGTTCTCCAGCAAAATGTCTTGATAAACTTGAGAATTCATTTTTCCGTCGATGATGGCAATCTGTCCAGGCCCTGAGGCAGCAAAGCAGCCCCAAACCATGATGCTCCCTCCACCATACTTCACAGTTGGGATGAGGTTTTGATGTTGGTGTGCTGCGCCTTTTTTTCTCCACACATAGTGTTGTGTGTTCCTTCCAAACAACTCAACTTTGGTTTCATCTGTCCACAGAATATTTTGCCAGTAGTGCTGTGGAACATCCAGGTGCTCTTTTGCAAACTTCAAACGTGCAGCAATGTTTTTTCTGGACAGCAGTTGCTTCCTCCATTTTCTGACCAACTTATGCAGAAATCCAGGTAATTCCAAAGGGTTCACATACTTTTTCTTGCAACTGTATAATGGTTGATTTTGTTCACCGCATTTTTCTTGCAGTTGGCGAGTTGTGAAAATCATGTCTGTAGTGCCTCTGTTTGGGCGAAATCCACTCTGAGACTCAGGAAGGATGCTTTCTGACAGGGGGGTGAGTCTGTTGGCCGACACCCGAGCTAGGGCTTTCCCTATGGTGGACAAGAGAGAAATGCCACGGTAATTTCCACAGTCTGCCCTGTCTCCCTTCTTAAATATGGAGACAATTAAGGCATCCCTAAGCTGAGCAGTGATTTCCTCTTCTTCCCAGATTTTGAGAAGCAGGGCATGGATGTGCTTAAGAAGATCGGGTCCGCCTTTCTTTAGGACTTCTGCTGGGATGCCGTCGGGCCCAGCAGCCTTGTTGTTTTTCATATTCTTAATGGCATCCAGCACCTCACCCAGGCTGGGGGGTTCTCCCATGCTTTCAGCTATGGGCTGTTGAGGGAGTTGGTCAAGAGCCTCCATCTCAGGAATGGTGTCCCTGTTTAAGAGGTCCTTATAGTGCTCTTTCCACCTGTTTGCTATTGCATCCTTGTCCTTCAGAAGCAAGAGCCCATCTTTAGAGCGAAGGGGGGTTAGGCGGCGATAGCTGGGACCATATACCGCTCATGTGGCATCAAAGAATCATCTTGTATCAGCAACAATGTCAGCAGGGTCTTTGTCGTGGGAGTGTTGGATAATGTAGCAGTGACCTTCGTAGCCAGTACAGTAAATCCACTTGTAGGGGTAAACATATCCTGTCAGTAAGGTTATTTGACCATGTTTCTGGTTCAAGGATGTATGATGCGGCCGTTGGGGTAGATGTCTGAAACCTTACAAATGAGAAAATGGTGCACAATATGACATAACAAGCCAAGAACGCTGTCTTCCCTGTCCACACAGCAACATTGAAATCAGCCTTACTGATTCCCCTGGTCCTGAAGTTTTAACAAAGCTCAGTTTTCAGTCCATTCAAACAATCTCCATGTGCAAACTAAAGGCCAAAATACATTTAAAAATGTCTGCTTTTAAATACTGTACATTGCTAAAATACAGACTAAGCCAGATTGTACAGTATGGTGTTTTTTAAATAGATAATGAGAACAAATCTTGATTCATTTGTACAGTGTGTCTGTTATATTAAAAAGCTATATGTTGCAGAGGGAGCTTTCATTCTATAAGTATCTTAGAAGTGTGACTCATCATTAGTGTGTGGTGTGTGTGTGTGTGTGTGTGTGTGTGTGTGTTTGTGTGTGTGTGTGTGTGTGTGTGTGTGTGTGTGTGTGTGTGTGTGTGTGTGTGTGTGTGTGTGTGTGTGTGTGTGTGTGTGTGTGTGTGTGTGTGTGTGTGTGTGTGTGTGTGTGTGTGTGTGTGTGTGTGTGTGTGTGTGTGTGTGTGTGTGTGTGTGTGTGTGTGTGTGTGTGTGGTGATCCAATCAACAGGAGACATGCTCGGGGAGAGCAGAGGCCAGACACAAACACACATGCTTCAGTGTGATCAGCACTAACAAGTACAAGACTCCAGCGAGCTGCAAGGCTGACAAATCGTTCACGGTCATTGTAACTTCTTTGTCTGCAGGAACGTTTCCTTCTGATCCTGCAACACAACCACAATCTGGGCTGATTCAAATGTAATAGATAAGGAAGATTTATTCAATATTCAGATCCTTGCAAAGAAGGAAGCATATACACATACTGTACACGTGAACAAACACACACATGTTCATCTGCAAACATAGGGATATGAACTTCATCAGTAACTCCAGCAGTACAGAAAATGGCTTTGTGTCATTTTTAAGGTATCATCATTTCTCTTTCTCTCTCCCGTTCCCCATACACAAAAAGATTACATCGGAAAAGAGCGTGCAGATGAAACTGGGGAGCATGCGAGCGGGGAAATAGGGGATGGAGGAAGCGACAGCGCCAAAATGAAAACAGGAGATTACTGATCAACGGGTAACACAGGAGGAATATTTGATTCAGCCTTTTGTGATGTTTTCTTATCTGAAAAACACATAATGCTGTTATATTGGTGTGTTAAGAACATGCAGGGCGGGGGCTCAACGTAGACGCAGAGGATTATTGTTAGATGGAACATAAAAACGGACAATTCTCAGTGTTACTGTGCTGCGGGAGAGGCTCTATTGGTGGTATCATGGTGAAATTGCATTTCATCCTACGGAGATATCAGTTAGTGCTTTTGTTCGCTTTTGAATGAAAGAAAGCCATCTGGGTGTTTAAATCACTTAATGCCGAATCTTTTTCTAAACTCCCTGATTGATGCTGGGGCTTCACAGTTTAAGTCACATGAGTCAATAGGAGAAATGTATGAAATTCACAAAGGAAACAAATAATTTCCATACGGATTCAAAAGTAATGCATAGCAAAATGTGTGTGTTATACTGTGTGTATTGGTTGGATAAGCACTATGCCATTGTACTGCATACTTCAGTGAGTTGTGGTGCATGGCCAAGGGATGATAACGTTTTAAGCATTGAAGCGACTTTGAAAATGTAGCATTAGGAGTTTATTGGCTTTGAGAGGCAAATGCTGGCAGGTGTGTGTGTGTGTGTGTGTGTGTGTGTGTGTGTGTGTGTGCGTGTGTGCGTGCGTGTGTGCGTGCGTGCGTGCGTGCGTGTGCACCTGCATGCACACACTCACACTATAGACATCGCTGTCCTTGTAATTGCTCCTCTCATTGGCCCGAGGCAGCGTGAGCTGGCATATAAACTAAATAATAAAGCACATTATCCTGGCTGGTAATACATTTCTGCCTCCTCCAGCCCGATGACAGCTGGAATTGAGCTCTGCATGTTGCGGAAGGGGATCCATACTAAATTTCTCCAGGCAGCTTGGAGCTCTGTGTCATAGTGGTGACCTTCTCCTGACAACTAGCATAATGAGTTTTGCAATAGCAACGTCTTACATGAATGAGCAAGGTTGCTGTTCAGGTTTGACTTGATATCCGAACAGTACATCCAAAATGGGGATTCCAACCATTTACAGGACATTTGACATGCAGCTGCTGTGGTCCAGAGTCAGAATTCAGAAGCTCCACTCCTCTCTTTACCTAATTTTCACTACCTAAAAGTTAAAAGAGATCAAGCACTTATTTTGCACATTTGAGCAGTTTTTGTTCCCTCTCTGATGACATTTAAACAAAGGCAGCTGTAGCAACCAAATGAACAAAGCCTTGTTTTCCAATGTTCCTCTGATCTATTTGCTGTATCAGAATCAGATCCAATCTTCCTGTCAAGTTGTAAAGGGAGCCGTGATAAAGTTTTCTGCCACTCTGAATTCACCTGTTCTCTCACTAAACAGATGTTTTGACACAGTACAATACTTTTTTTTATGTATATTTCCTACTTCTCTCTGTATATACAGTATGTTAAACTAAGCAGTGTCGTTATACAAAACAAGATGTTGGACTCAAAAAACTGAAAATAGATGGATATTTCTCACTAAATCCTAAAATGTTATAGACTTACAAGTACAGTCATGTATTGAAATGATTTCATGGAATATTTTTACAGGTGGTTACAATTTTAAACAGTTTCATCTGTAAGTACATTGTATAGCTTAAATAGTAGAAGAATGTTACTTACTACTGATTCTCACTGGTTGACCACAAGTCATTACTAGCAATGGTAAGATGGTAATACACGAGGTAGAGAAGATGGTGGGAAAAAAAACCATTATTTAAAGGTGGCCGATTCCAAGACTGTTCAATTTGTCCGTGTGTTGGAGGTGTGTGAATCATGTGTCACTGTCCATTGGTGTCTATGTGGAATAAAGTTTGTGTGAGAAACTGATACCTTTGTTGAAACTAGTGTGATATTTTTTCAGTGTGTATTATAGAAAGGTGTGGGGGGTTTGCGAAGAGAGGTGGGAGCGTGAGAGAGAAAGTGTGTGAGAGAGCGAGAACAGGGGTTATTTAATGATCAGAGCAGTGTAATTACCTCCCAGTGAGGTTCAGCCTTTTAGACGGATGATTATTCAAGGGGAGAAATCTCATTTGCATCTTGTACAGTAATATGTAAAAGTATTCACTCTACACTAAATTAAATTGCCACATAGATTTTTTTTCCTCACCTCGCTTAAAGTGCTTTTTTGTACTTTTCCAGCAATATTATGGTTTTACACGCAGATGAATTTATCTGTAAGCGTAAAAGAGAAGATAGTCTCTCTATGTCCCGCAGTTCTAGTGTTCAGACGTGTCTCCGGGGTTCAGCTTGCAGATCATTAACAAGATGTTATTTTCTGTGCTCTTTAATAAGAGGCTGTGAAAAGACCTGTGTCATACCCTCACTTTTGCTCCCTCAAACAAGGCAGGGAGCGTCAAAGTCGATGAACAGTTCCACTGCGTCATTTCCTAAACATTTCAAATGACATAGCTGCCTTTCTTCAGTTTCATTTCTGGTACAACATTGTAATGCAACATTTTTAAAGTTTTCAATCTTCCCACACACCTTCCCTCGGCAAGCACATGACCGGCTATCAGTATCTTCCGAGTATAAAATCAAGGACCCTGTTTTCCATCTCAGCACCTCCAATTACAGTGGGAGAGAAATGGCATGGAGCGAATGTAATGACAGCATTTAAAGCTGTGTGGGGGAGAGGAGAAGAAAACCTGACTGAGCTCATGTCACATTCAGTGCTGTACCACCTGCGGACAAATGCAGAAAAGGGAGCTAAGAGGGAAAGGGAAATAACATGTGCTAGGAGAAGATACAAGGAATAAAACAACATGTTGGATTGTCAGGATAAGAGAAGAATAAGGGTGGGAGGATGGATCAAATTAAATCAAACAAGAAAGAAAGACAGTGATTGACAGAGAGCCATCTGTTGATCTTCATGCTTATTTCTGTTGCTTTCCACCTTTCCCCTCCCAACTAGTCCCTTGCGTGGCTGACTGCGGGTCAGCTGTGACTGATAGTCCGCTCTCCTGTTTTTCGTCTGACAGATGGGCGCGGGGACCGACTCTGGTTCAGCCTGAAAACGGATTCTCCATGCCTCTGTGTGCTGCCACAGCCATTTTACTCAGCTGTCAATCAAAGACAACATGGTTGACGTTATCAGTTGTACCCCGCTTAACGGTGGAGGTCTGCCTCAGAGCTGCTGCTGGGTAGGACTCGGACAGGGGGGGGGAGAGGGAGGGGACGGAGAGGATTGAGGCATGGAGTGAATTGATGGAGGTCGAACATAAGAAGGTAAAATGGAATCCGTGAAGGTTAAAAACGTGAAGACAGAAGGCAGGGGAAATAAAGTGAGGAATTAAAAGGGAAAAGAAAGACAGCTATGGCATGCTAGATGTGAGTGCAGGG
Organism: Notothenia rossii; assembly: GCF_949606895.1. Lineage (NCBI taxonomy): Eukaryota > Metazoa > Chordata > Actinopteri > Perciformes > Nototheniidae > Notothenia > Notothenia rossii. The sequence continues at coordinate 60,821,368 of NC_136907.1, forward strand.
TAATTAAAATGACATCAGACGGTGGGGCCACTATCATCGTCTCCTCCTGAAGAAGTGCACATAATGAAAATGGCGTCCAAGGCCTTTGGCTCGGCACCAAGAGCAGAGAGGCTAAAGATGAAGTACAACAAGAGAATCAATTCTCTCCTGCCTCCTCCTCTCTTCCACTCAGGGAGAGATTTACAGGCCACGTTATGACAGCACACAATAACGACAGCCATATTTTACTCCTGCAGGCAGACAGCAGCATCCACATCCAATCAAATCCAACACAGAACAAGTTGTTATCCTTAGTTTGTGTGTGTGTGTGTGTGTGTGTGTGTGTGTGTGTGTGTGTGTGTGTGTGTGTGTGTGTGTGTGTGTGTGTGTGTGTGTGTGTGGGTGCGCGTGTTGAGTGTGAAAAAGCGCTTGTCATCGCTAAATGTGATTGTGCTACATTGAGTTGATCCGCTCGATTTATTGGTGTCAGAGATAAGGGATTGTGAGGATAGAGTGATAGACTTTTATGGGTAACGCATTAGAGAAATAAACACCCATAAAAGAAACTACTTTAAATGACTGTGAGATGAATTGCATGGAAACATGATCAGTAAATAATTTGGGCTCCTAAAAGTTCACATAAGACCTAAAGAGGCGCCGAGGGAGATGGAAAAGGAAATAAATATGAGAGTGACAGAGACGAAACAAAGGATGCTTTAAGAATGGACGGCCACAATGGTAAGATGAGAAAATAAAATATGAGAAGAGGAGATGCAAGGAAAAGAAAAACAAGCAACTGAGACTCACTTAAAGCTGGATGAAAGTGTGCATGGATCAATAGATATGGATGTGAATAGGGAGACTTTAAATAAGGCTCTGGCCTGTGTCCTCAGATTCTGTTTCACAAAGAAACTCAAACTCTACAGATCAATACCGTGCTCCTTTCTCCGGCCTGTGTCCTGAGCGGCTCCTGTTGTATGCCACTGTTTGTCTTTGTTCACAGCACTTGAAACCCCTCTAACAGTGTGTTATTCCCTGCAGCCCCCGGCTCCCTCAACATCCACACCACCTTTGCTCGATAACTGCTTGTTTATCAATTTTCCCAACAAAGTAACCATCCTGCAATTCACTGCCAAGTAGCAATCTGCTTTATTTCCATTTCCATTTCAGTTAATGCCAGTTCTACTACTCTCTATTTGCAATTTGATATAACAACAGCAACAAAGATAGATATACATCTAGTCCCAAGGCAAGAAACATTTCACATTTTCACTTTGAACACAGTGTTTTCTTTGTCGAAATCTGTTTAACAATGAACTTATATCAAAGAACATTCCAGTTAACGTAAGGGACTTTTAAAGGAATAACATTTTTAGATATTGGATTTAAGATTCAAAGGTGTTATTGTCATATGCACACAGATACAGTGTAGAAACGGAAATTACATTTTTTTATTAAAAGCTCCTCCATCAATCCAACATATATAATAAAATACAAAAATACAAAGTACAAAAATAAAAAGTAGTGCAAAAAGTCTGCATGTAAATAGAAGCTTAATACATTTATTTGTAGTGCTTTTAGCCCAGCTAGCTTAGCACAACGATCGTAACATTAAACTCACAAATACATGTTTTTTTATATTTAGATTTGTGTATGGACTTATTTAGTAACTTTAGTTACTGTTAGTAGGCAGACTTTTGGACGTTGAAGAAAACACGGCTAGCTACTAAATTAGCTTACAGTAGCTAAGAGCCTACACACTTTTCTCATCCAACTATCTCAAAGAAAGCATTTAAGTTATTTACCAACATCTTTAACCATTCATTTTAAACCAGATCATACATATACAAAATTATGTTCCAAGAAACTACCTTATAACCAATTGACCTGTGAGGAAATGACAAAGCAATGTTAAAAGCAGCACAAGAGATGCTACAATTAAGCCAATTCTGAACACACGATATAGACAGTAGACAGTCAATAATCAACACAATGCTGAAAAAAAGGATAACATCAACTAAATACTAAATGATACTATAAACACTAACACTAATGCATTCATGTGAAGATGCACACAGACACACAGAAACAGTCCTCATTCATTCCTGACCAGCGACTGTGAGTCCTCTGCAGCCCTGGGACATCTGTTATTGAGATGCAGACAGACTGCCAATGTTTGGTCTAAACTGAGACTGCTTCACTGCCTCACAGCAGCCTCTGGACATGTGTGTGTCAATACCCGCAGAATCCTACATTAGAGCTTTGTTTGACCGGGGGGGGGCTTATAAATTGAGCCTGATGTCTGTGTGTTTACTTGCATAAACACAGGTGTGTTTGTGTGTGGGTCATGTCTTAATACCCTGTTCAAGAAGCAATGTATTGATTCTTTTGTTATGAGCAGTCTGTGATTATGAGTGAAATCTGAATCAGAGAGAATAAGACAAGAGTGTGTATATTTGAGGTCTGTTTCTCTGACTGTGAGCATGTGGATGTCAGGCTATTTTTCCTGCTCACATCCTCCTCCTTGTTTTTCTCATTAGGAAAAGCGGACCTTGTTGGTTATTACGCTGTGATGGTTGGCTCCCACTGCGAAAATGTCACCAGCGTCCTCTCCCTGTGTCACCTCTGTCTGCTCCCTGCTGTCCCCTCTGACACCTCGGCGACCCTCCCTGCCCTTTCTCTGACAAGAAACCCTGGTGATCACACACACACACACACACACACACACACACACACACACACACACACACACACACACACACACACACACACACACACACACACACACACACACACACACACACACACACACACACACGCGCACACACACACACACACACACACACACACACACACACACACACACACACACACACACACACACACACACACACACACACACACACACAAAACAGTCAACGATGGTATGCAGACACACCAACCCTGACAAAAGCATCCGCAGGCATTGACACACACATTATTCTAATATATTACAAATATTATAAGATGTAGAGGTTTAGCTCTCGGTTATTCTCTGTATAAAAACACTTTATGCCTTATGATGTGATAATAAGAAAATACCCATTGTGCTATCTTAAATCTGAACTCCCTTTGACACCACTTACCTATTATTCAGTGACTGTGCAATACAGTGCCACTTACAATGTAATGACCCCAACAAGCGCATGATTCAGTATGAAACACTGCTGCTATTCACAGAAAATCTGCTTAACAGCCTTACTGATGCACCACCGGAGGAGATATAGCTCCATTAGTTACATTGTATATGATTTAAATGCTCTCCTTTCCTATTTGATAGTATTCACTTCAACAACGTAGAGCACACATTTGCATTGTAATCGGATAGATGCTTTTTATCTGGGTGAGTGTTATATGGGAATGGTTTGGGAAATGCTCTTTCAATTCAAAAAACACTCAAACATGTGGTGCACTGCATCAGATGTTACAATCTTGTATGATGTTTGTTGTTGGCATAACATAAAAAGCACAAAATGTGGTATCATGAATATCATAAACCTATTTTGGACTATGATTCTGGTGCATGGATTTCAAATCAGCTAGATGTAAATAACTAGGCAAGGAAAAAGAGCTGGAAAGAAACCAAGGGAATAACAAGTTACTAAGAAGCACCAGTGGCGGTTCTACGGGGTGGCACGGGGTGGCAGCTGCCACCTCAGAAAAATGCCTTGCCACCCCAGCTGCCACCCCATTTGGCAGCTTTGTTTTGAAAGAAAAGTTGTGGCTCATTGGACATTTATGAGAGAAAATCTCTAATGTCCGAGTGCAAGTGAATGCAGCACAAGACGCGAGCCTTGTAACTCCTCCCCCCCCCTGGCGCGAGCTTGGAAATATGATTGGCGGCGATTTCATTTGAACGGGAGGACAGCGCAAAACGAGAAGCATTTCGGATACAAGTAGACAGAAGGAATGAGGTATTTGCGGTCAGGGTATTGCTGGGGTAGGCTACAGCCATACTAATAAATGGCTTAGCCCCACCATGAAAAATGATGTTAAAGTAAGCAAAATAAAGTCTGCCAACTCGCGCGGAGTAAATTGCACAGACAGCAGTTAGTAAGATTGATTTCAGTAGCCACTTGTCTGGAAATACCGAAGACTAGAAACGGTTTTGAAAACTTTTGTCTCGTAGTGATCGTCTTCTTAATAGAACATCTTTGATAATGTCTTCTGGCCAATCAGAATCACGATAACGGCGTGGTGTTGTTGCAGGAAGTCCCGACGGAGAATACTTTTGCTGTAGTACATCTCGATATACATCGGTACAACTATAAGACCCTACGGTTTGATGATTGATAGGTGTGTGGACTGTCTTTCATTTTGACACACAGAACAATGGGGGCTATCCACCCTTATCCACAATGTAAAGTAATTCACACAGCCTCTTCCCTCTCCTCTCTGTGAGGAGCAGCAGGTTCAGCTTTCAGAACAAAGTAACAAAAAACTAAAATGACATTCATTTTATTAAATACCTCGTGTAGTAATATATATTTATTTATTTTTCTTCTTAAGAGAGCACCAGAATGTGTATTTGATGTTAGTATTTAAAAAAATCTCCTGGGGGAGAATCCCCCCAGACCCCCCTGCAGGGATTGGGTTTTCAACTCTTTCACCTGTGGGGAAATTGCAGGATTGGCTCCAGGTCGCCCTTTTTATTTACTACAAGACAAATGTGCCTTTTTATTTCATACAGTTCAATTTGGATTGAGACAGGGAAATAATCTAAACCTCACGCGTGGCGTTTCACTGTCAAGGGGAGCCTGTATGTTATTACATTGCAAATACTGACTTGAGCCCCACCACTGTATGGGTTAGCCCTACCATAGATTACCCAACACAAATACTCTGGCGCCGCAACTGTTTGCGGTCTACTATGACAAAGAAGAGCCTGTAGGTACGGGTATTCCAGTGGATAATAACTGCAGCGATGTATGTTTTAGCTGAATACACAGTTTTTTTGTAACCCTAACTGATGCAGTTGGTCATTTCTTTAATGTTTGTTCTTTCTGATGTAAAGTCAAGGTTGTAACTGTTTGCAATGAAGTTCTGGGGAACTGAACTGTTCCTTTGATTCTTTTGAATTATGATAGTAATTACTGGTCTTTCAAATTTGAAGGAGGGTGAGCAAGCATCTTGAGGAACGTTCATCATTAACAAAAAATATAGTTTATTTAATAATAACACTGAAGATGTGAATCATAACAGTGATTGACAGCTGATAGGAATAATATGATTGTTAATATTATCATATTCATTCAGACACACATTGATGAGACAGTTAATTAATGTATTTATTGCAGCAGTCTGCATATTTGGTACCCCTGCTGGTCTAAGAGTTAAACCAACTCATTCAGTTAAAATTCATTAAATTACGTGTGCCAGCTTATATATTTATATTTAAGGCTTTACTGATGTGCCACAATAATCTCACCTAATGTTATTGAGTTAAAATATCAATATTGTGGCTTTCCAAGTTAACATTGATTGATATGACTGCGATTAAATCGGAATATACTTCTGCCAGGGGATGCCACCCCTCAAATTCTCCTGCCACCCTCTTGCCACCCCATGAATATGTGTCTAGATCCGCCCCTGAGAAGCACCAAAGGTTTTCTGTTGTTAAACAACTTCGAAGTATGTTATATTCTTGAAAGACCTTTCCTCACTGTACTGTGTTTTCTTTGAATGTCAAGGGTATTTGAGTATCCCTTTACTACACTTACAGGCTCCGAGAGCTTTATAAAAAACGCCCACTCTAATAACTCTGAATGAAAATCGCACTACTGATGTTAGACTAGCAAGGAAAATAAGACTTCGACGACAGCCTCAGTAGAAAACAGACCAAGCTCTGTGATCTTCATGTAGAGGAAGGAGGGAAAAGAACAATTATTTTTGTGAGGAAGAGATTTTTTGATACATTCATAAAGGTGCAAGTGTAAAACAAGTTGTGGAAGATTTGTTTGAGTATCAAGTCAACATATCCTCATACAACACCTCGTATAGATTTTTGATAGAGTGATCGCAGCCCCCCCTCCTTGGTTAGGTTCAGGAAAAGATGGTGGTTTGCGTCAAAATAAGTAATTTCTGACTAAATGTGTGAACAAAAATAATGGGTTCAGTTTTAAAAAAGTGTTTATTTTTTTTTAAAACTACGGAGGTTATGTTCCTTAAGTACAGAAGTTTTGTTAGATAATACCTAATTGGACCTCACCTTTCATGGCTAACTATTATGTGGGTAATAAACAAATTATAGTTTATTCTTTTTCGTAGGTTCAAATGCGGACAGGGAATTAAAACAGCCTGAGTAAGTATATAAAATACACATCTTAACAAGTAACTTCATACTTGCAAAACTACTACAAGGCATTGTTTCTCCAATTAGATTTGATAGTAGCCATGTTATTTTTCTTCCATGTTAGTTCATATAAGCAGCAGTGTTATGCTGCTGAGAGTGAGCAGTGAGATGGAGGAGATACACTGGGGTCGACCCCCGCTGGGTCCTAAAGAGACTTAAGTGTGTTTGACTCGGAGAGGTGATCAAAGCCTGCGCTGTTGGGCAGCATGCCCTCGCTGTAGTCTTGTTCTTACCTTCCATCTTGTATATCTCGGTAGCTTAGCGGCTGCTCAGAGCAGAGTATGAAAACAAGGGAGCTGCAGGGGGGAAACCTTGCTGAGGGCACTTGAAGCCGCAGCACAGTGTAGCTCAACTGGAGTGAAGATTTAGATATCAGCCGCTGAGGAATTCATTGAGATAAAGTATTATCGAGGCTTATATAAAGCAACTGGAAGTATTCTCTGTAGAATTCTATGTGCTGTTCTTGAATGGTTCTTCCTACACAAGGTTACTGTTGCATATGGTTTATTGTACACAAACAAGAAATCGATCCTCAAAACAAGCAAATAATAAACCTTGACTGAGCCCATTCATACAGTAGCGATAAGAGCATAGTGTGGAATAAGTACAACGAATAGAAAAAGTGTACTGAAACATCATCACGAAGGAAGATATTGAGTCTTTTTAGAAGGATACATTGATGATGTAACAGAACATAAACAATAGTGTTGGCAATATAGAGAAATAGCTCTGGAATGACGTCAAACTATTTTGCCTCTAGTCATTGTTCACCACGAGCCTGTTGTCCTCAACTATAAAAGAATAATAACAAAGAATGCGATAATGGTGTGTTTGGGGTCAATTGTCCCTTGAAAGGTGAACAAAAGAAAGAACGACAAAAGAGTGATCCTTTGGCATGCTTAATGGCCTTATTAAGATTTTGAATAAGTCATTTAACCTTTCACCTCCAGGCAATTATGCATTTCCCTGCCATGTTTAATCAATGCTATCGATCGCTGTCGTTAGGTCTGTATTAATTGGACTTGTCAAAATGCATAATCCTGGTCACCGTGTCGCTGCAACTACCAGGAGAGGTTATCATCAGGGATCAGAGCTGAATGGTAATGAGTGTATGGGAACAAGAGATAATACCAGTCGTGTGTGTGTGTGTGTGTGTGTGTGTGTGTGTGTGTGTGTGTGTGTGTGTGTGTGTGTGTGTGTGTGTGTGTGTGTGTGTGTGTGTGTGTGTGTGTGTGTGTGTGTGTGTGTGTGTGTGTGTGCCACATAGACCTAAAAGCTTGGGAAGACATGGCAACAGACAGGGCGACCTGGAGAAACCTTGTCCGTGAGGGTGCTGCACTATACAATGATGACAAGACAAGTGCAGACTCAGGAAGGAGAGATCAACCACCAAACAGGTCCAACCCAAACCCTCCACCACTACATTCCCCTGTCCACACTGCACAAGAATAATCGGGTCCAGAATCGGCCTCTATGCCCAACTGAAGACCCACAAGGACCAAGAAGGAGGACAGTTATACTCGACTACGAGTGACCGCCGATGATGAGGATGAATATGATGATGATGGTGGTGTGTGTGTGTGTGTGTGTGTGTGTGTGTGTGTGTGTGTGTGTGTGTGTGTGTGTGTGTGTGTGTGTGTGTGTGTGTGTGTGTGTGTGTGTGTGTGTGTGTGTGTGTGTGTGTGTGTGTGTGTGTGTGTGTGTGTGTGTGTGTGTGTGTGTGTGGCGACTGTTGTGTTGTCTATATGTGTGCATGTGTAGGGTTAGTCTGCGTGTGTTTGGAATTGTAATGATGGCAACACCTACTATGCAGTATACTGTTGTTTACAAACATAACATATCCTCTTTATGCTTAATCTTTGTATGTTTTCTCGTCTTTAAGTGTGTATACTGTGGGGAGAAAACGCTGGTCCGCACAAGCTTAGTATTCTGCTTATGCCGCTATTTTCTTAATAACAATGCATCACATGACTTCTTTAAAGTACAAAGGGTGACAGGTTGTTATAACCCAAGAGTGAATTATCATCTGACTTACTATATGGATTTCACTTCAGCTATACTAAATGTTTTATTATCTGTCAACTTATTGTTTTAGTGTTCTGGCCAACAATGTTAGTTTTTTTAATTAGATCTTACAACACTTGGATTTTCAGAAGAAAAAACAAACCTTTAACACTCTAAGTTAGCTGCCCACCTCCAAAGGCAGAAAGACATAGTTAGCGAGCAGTAAGCAGCCAGATATTTTTCTCAGATGTTTGTGGAAACCGAAAATGGAGCAAAAAGCGGAGTGAATAGCGGGCTTAATGTTACATTTTACAAAACTCTAAATGAAAGATAATGTTGCATAATGATGTGCAGATAGGCAACTGTTTGCTTAGAAGTTAGCTGTGTTAACTCGAGAAGAAATACTATGTGATTTTTTTGCTCACAACTTATTTTGGCTTAACTTTTGAGGTTACAGATAAGGTTTGGCTGAGGTACAGTATGTAACGGTAATGGTTAATACTAGTAACTGTAAGACTCAGGGAAATAAATGTTTGTCAATGTAATGCCATACTGTAGCTGACAAAAACAAGTATTAAGTGTTTTAGACAATACTGTTTAAAAGTGGAGATTTGACTGTTTGAAACTATGGCATTACTAGGGGGCTATACACACACACACACACACACACACACACACACACACACACACACACACACACACACACACACACACACACACACACACACACACACACACACCACACATACACACACACACACACATACATATACATACGCATTGGATTGACTCCAACAAAATAAACAAAACCTGCCATGAAAATATTACTGGCTCATATAACCCCTTCCTTTCTGTGGGAGAACATTGCCGTTATTCTCTTTTTGCAGTTTAAGCTGCAACCAGGTTGAGTCATAGCTGATATTCATGTGCTTCTGTCACATTATTGAATTAAATGGGTTCATTTTCTATTACGTCTTCAGGCTTAGGTGTCACAAAACTCTCCTTTTCTCATTCACACACACTGAAATCAGTCTTTTCTCTCTGCATGTGCTGGCTCTCTCTCACACACACACACACACACACACACACACACACACACACACACACACACACACACACACACACACACACACACACACACACACACACACACACACACACACACACACACACACACACACACGCACACACGCACGCACGCACGCACACACACACAACTTAAATTTGATCAGGTGTCCTCCTACCCGAGCTTCAGCTGCAGGGCCCTAAAATCAGCTCTAACCATCCATCATGCTTTATAGCACATCACACATTACAGACAGAGAGAGACGGAGGAAAGGAGGGAAATTCTCAGACTGCAATAGAAGGAGGGAGCGACAGTATTAAAAAGAGCCAAACAGCAGGAGAGAGAGAGAGTGGGAGGGGAGAGATGGAGGGAGTAAATGAAAAAAAACAAAAAACATCAACCTTTTCTAATCAATATCCATTTCCCAGGGCTGTCATGTTGTTGCGAGAGTGGCTGTTGCATTACCAAACAGAGAACGTCTGATCCTAAATAAAATATCACCTTCAATCCAAACCATCCCATTCATCTTCATTTAACAAACACTCAGCTTTTGGCAATACCTTTTATGCACACTCTGCCATAGCCTGAATGAATTTGTCACGATGACGGAGCCTGGCACCTGCATGGGGGACATTTTCTCCAGAAGACACTTCACTGTTAGTGGCTTTGTTGCGCTGCACAATTCAGACGGGGGACTCCATAGGGATGGATTGCAACGTGCCATTGAATCTGGAGTTTAAGACTCATGAGCTTATGACTTGAAGATTATAAGTGGGGGATTTTTGCAGTACATGACTATGAATTTATATCCAAGGCTAAGAATGAAGAGGTTTTTTTTTAAATGCAGGGCTTAGCAGGAAGTGGGTGTATGCTGGCATCCTTTTAAATTAAATATCTGTACCATGCACGTACAAGTGTGACTGCGCTGTCCTAATGATGCAAAACGATACAAAAACAATTTGTATGTAAGGCAGTGTATGTGTCTGTTTGCTTATACATACGCCATAAATAAGCGTAGACTGACAGCTGACCTTATCAGCGGATCTAATTTGTGTGATGATAAGTCTGAGGAAAACATAGGAATGCACAAATTGGCTTCTCTCTCTCTATCTATTTTTCCTGTTTTTCTCCTTTTTCTCTTCTTCCTTCCCTTTCTCTCTGTCTGTCATGGGTCTAGCGAAGGCATTAAGTTAATCATTTGACTGTGTATCGAATGAAAAAAACAGCGTAATGTCATTACTAACGTACTGCTTGCTTCCCGATTCTCACGGTTCTCTATCAATGGACTTGTTTGTTTTCTGAGCGTTTGAATAAAAGTCTCTTAGTATTGGTTTGATAAATAACTAGATAAGTCTGAACACAACGGCCTTGCATTTCAGGGAGAAAAATGTCAGATCTACCCATTTTAGAGGGGTTTACTTTATTGATAACCTCACTGGATTGCAGATGAGTGTATTAGTTTTCTATGTTGTAGATATATGTGGTCTAGATCTAAAATACAATTGCTGCTCTTGTTGACATTGGTTGTGTAGTTATACATGGTGATGACAGGAAAAAACACAGAATGCATTTTTTTTCAAAACTGTTTGGGTGCGACCCGCCGCAGATCCTGCCAAATGCACTGTTTATATAAAGTTTTAATAATTTTTAGAATCCCAAATGGTAGTTGAATAAAAATAGTGATTCATTGCATAGCCCTTACTGTTTATATTCTATTCCTCACCACAGGTGGGCTGTCATACAATGTACGCTTTATAAGCCTAAAAGATCAGGTGTGTGTTTGTTTATGATTATCTTTCGTTAGACGTTCCAGTGTAGACGCATATCATTAGTCAAAAGACCCATGTTGTTTAGGCAAATACTGTTTTCTGAGAACAAAAGGTAAAGAAAACCTTTTTGGTAAAGGTCTTATGTCATCTCATTTGTCTTTCTTCGCCCTCTCCTCCTGTCGCTCGGTGCTCTGATCTGTGGAGCCGTGACGGGACGCCCAATCCTTCGAGCTGCATTTCCATTTCAAACACTGAGGCGACTGACCCGCTGCAGCACGGGTGGATAACACACAGGATTATATGCATATACAGCACACACACCTACACACACACACACCTACACACACACACACACACACACACACACACACACACACACACACACACACACACACACACACACACACACACACACACACACACACACACACACACACACACACACACACACACACACACACACACACACACACACACATACACACATACACACACACACACACACACACACCTACACACAGGACTATATGAGCGGATGGGATGTCTTAACTCATCCTTTGGGTCTGCCTGAGATGTCATCTCCTCCAGCAGCTGCTAACAGTCCATTTCAGCCTCTAACCCTGCCTGGAGCCACAGCCTTACAGTGAGGTAATAATGATCCCTCTGCTTCAGCCTGTCCCTCCCTCTCCATCCATCCATCTTTCACATGTTTCTCACCTCCGCTATAACTATATCTCCCTCGTTTACTGTATCTCCCCCACTGTTTATCTAGTCCACGTTTTTATAAATGTCTATCAGTGACTGCACATGTTTAGTATTCTTGTTTGTCCATAATTGTGCCCACGGCTGTGCATTTGCAGCTGAGCTTCTTTGTAAACCCAGCGTCCATTAACATTGTATTTACTGTCTCTCTCTCTGTATCATTAAGAACCATAGACGTGTGTCCTAGTAAAAGACCAGGACATAAACTGAAGTGATGTAGCCACGGTCAGACTCGCATTATTCTCTGTTCTAGTTCCATGGTTGCCTGGGAGCCTAAAAGCCTTCATAAATTACACCGTTATTTGGGTCAAACCTCTGTTAGTAAGCACGTGGCTGATTTAGAGTCCTTACTGCTTTTCCTCAGCCGTGCTTGTGCTTTTCATGAGTGTTCACGTAACCACAGATGCACAAGCAAACACTCTGTTGTAACGGCATAAACAAAAACCGTTCATCTAAAATCCAACAATATGACAAAGATAAAGATGGGGGGAGAAAGTCGGAGGGAATTGTTTTTTTATTTTCTGGGGAATAGACCACAAATAGAGTTTGAGTCATCACTCACACACTCTTTTAACCCATCTTGTGTGGTCAAATGTCAACTATCACAGCATGTGTGCATATTGCATGTGGTTAAGGGTATTGTGTGTGTGTGTGTGTGTGTGTGTGTGTGTGTGTGTGTGTGTGTGTGTGTGTGTGTGTGTGTGTGTGTGTGTGTGTGTGTGTGTGTGGGTGTGTGTGTGTGTGTTTGTGTGTGTTTGTGTGTGTGTGTATGCGTGTGTGTGTGTGCGTGCGTGCGTGCGTGCGTGCGTGCGTGCGTGCGTGCGTGTGTGTGTGTGTGCATGTTCTGGAGTGCTTTCAAAGTTGCTGTTAGTTTTCCATGACATTTCTCTGTGATTGTGGTTTAACACTGAAAAACCCACTGAATATTTTTTCTCTTAAATAGCAATTTGGCTGTCCTGCTGGTTTTCTGTGCATACCGCCAAGTTTATTTTTCCTCACTTATCCCCAAGTACCGCTAACTACTGTGCTGCTGCACTCGATTGCTAAATGACAGGTTCAATTAAAATCACTTCCAAAACAATCTGTATTAAGTCTAGAGTGTATTGCCTGAACATCTGATGTCAGTATTTCTTTAGTCCCAAAATGAAACTACTTCCAACTATTGTTATTTGAAATGTATTCTCACCAAACATTATGATATTAAGCATCAAGAAAAGTACATCATTTGGACATAAGTTACGTTTTAGACACATTTTTGACTGGAAATTTGACCTGTGAATGTTGTTGTTATGTTGCTGGAGGAAAATAAAATAAAAATCACTTGCTTTTCTTGTTACTATACTAAAATTTAAATGGTCACCTAACAACAGATTTATCTAAATGAATAAGTATTACTTCAGTAAGATGCATTTGGCCTTTTTAGTAGGTACATACTTTCAGTGTCCAGATTATTTTGGAATACAAATCAACAAGAAATACAATTATCCAATTCATTTCTTTTAATTCAACCTTTAATGAATGCAAATTAAGTGCCCAATGTCTTGGTTAGGTTATTGGCCCTTGACCATTGAAAAACGACCAGTCTGGAGGAAAGTCCACTGTTGGATTACGTCAGTACACTACTTAGCCATACTGTACCCTGTTATTCCCAAACAGCAGCACCACTCACCCAAATTCAGGAAGAGGGGGGTAGATGCAGGAGGGAAGGCACCATAGTACAGAAAGGGCGGCCTTATGATAGTCAAAAGATGACCTTATAAGCATGTTTTTGTTGTGTATCAAATTACACTTATTAACAGACAGTGGCACAAGTACGGAGATTTTCCAGTGATTTAAAATTCCTTCCAACAGACCACTAACATGTTCTGTGCTTTCCATTCACAACTCTGGAAAACATTAAGAGACCACACCATATCTTTAAATCTCTTAACTCAGTGGTCTCCCAATGTACTTGGAGGCATCACAACCTTGATCAAAAAAGGGCTTTCTACCAAAGATAATGATTGTCAAAGTCTTTTTTGGGAAGAAAGTTTAAGGGTTTTACTCTTATTTTTTTAGTCTTTTGAAACAGTAGTTCACACGTGTTTTGTATTTAAACATTTCATGAAGGGAATGTTAAGTTAATTTGTGAGATAGTGGAATCTTATTGTTTCTTTTCATGTGGACAATCCCATTACAATAAAAAAAAAAAAATTTTCGTTGGCTCAGTGATGGAGCAGATGTCAGTCAATCTAAGGGTTGGTGGTTTGACTCCTAACTTCTCATGTCTTCATGTTAAAGAGTCCTTCAGATGTGCTTAGATTCTTCTGATATAATAGGTCAGTACGTTTTATCGTCAGTGAACAAGAGGTAAGATAGCACTATTAATCAATATATGCATTCCATTCATCTTTTATCCGACCACTTTCAAGTATTTGAATTCCTACACAAAAACGCTTTAAACATAACAAAGTCACATTTGAGCCATATATAACAAAACCACCCAGTACTGTAAATACTGGATCTATAAAATGGTGCTTCTTTTCAAGGTTGGGAATACAACACCATAACCTCATATCCTCTTCAGATGCTAATCAAAGCAAGAGGGACGGAGCATGTTATGAAGAGAATTTGTAGCATATTAAAAGAGGCATGAGTACATATGAGAAATGCCCATATTGTTCTGATGCTTCGATGTTACAGACAATGGTGTTGATCCACGGCGGTCTGAATTTTCACCTCGAGTACCCTGATATAAACACATTTCTAAAAGGTTATAATGCACATACTTATGTTGCAGGCCCCTGAGATTTTACACCTCCATTTGCTTTTAAAAAACATTTCCTATTGATCCCCCAACAGTAAAACAGCTCCCCCCCCGCTCAGCCTCATAGAGAGGGATGCTGTGGTTTCTAGGCTTCTTCCCAGTAACATCAAAGCTTGATTGATGGCACTTGAAGAGCTGTGTTTGATTATACAGGATAGGAAACACACATAAACACGCGGTGTGTAGAAAAGAACACTCATGTCTCTCCTCCACACATACACATGTACACACAAAGGACATCATGCAACAAACTGCAATCAGCTGTCACACACAGGTACATAATGAGATTCCACAAAAGGGCAGAGCAAGGCCTGTACATTTCTGAGTAGGAAGACATGAGTCATATGTTTACACTTAATAAATGAGCCTTCTATAGACACTACTGCCCCGTATGAGTTACTAAGCCCCGGGAAGATATACAGCCTGTGAGTATCTGTTTGAGTAATTTATAGGCCAATAGATGTGGTCCTGCTACGTTTGCTCTAAATTTAGATTTCCATCAGCTTTTCTCCTCCGATAGAGAGCGCATTTTGAGCGAGAGCGAGTTTGTCTTTGGTCGGAGCCCCTCTTGAGTCAGCCAATAGCAGCTCAGCATGTCATGTCTGCCAGGCATTAAACTGTGATTTCCACATCTGTTGGGGATTATGTGGTCAATATTATCTCAGTCCCTCCAAACCCTTCCAAGTTTTTCTTCACCTTTTTTTCAAACACAATTTATTTTCCTCTCCTCTTACTCGGCTCACCCTCTATCTACTTCTTCTCCATCTTGAAGTCTGTTACTGATTTTAGGTGGTGACAGCTATCCAATACAGGCAGTATTCTTGCTAATTATCTTTTCTTACTTGACCTCGGTCAAACTGTGTATGGAAAGAATACCGTTTTTAATTGATTTGGTGCCAACAACCATGAAAGGATTATGAGGCAACGGGCTGACTGGGCACAGTAGCCATTTAGTCATTTTGTTTCTCTGACGTTCTGCACCTCTTTTTGTTTTTTTACGCCATCTTTTTGTACTTTTTGTTTTAACTCTTTTTGGAGTTGTTTTACCTTTCTTTGTTGTCATTTTAGCTTTATTGTATTGAGTCTCGGTGTAGGTGTTATGCGGATCTTTATTCTTCTTTTTGATCTTCTTTTTGGTAGTACTTTCTAGTGCATTCATTTGTAGTTGTTTTTTTTGTTTCAGTGACATTTCTCAGGTGAACCAGAACATTCTTGTGTTTTTGATTAAAAACTGCACCTGTATTTCAGCATTTAGTTCATACAGGAGATGAAGAGAGTGACAACCTTCCCCAAAATCAAAGGATATATAGAGAAACGGTAATGAAAGCCAGAGATGCAGGCCTTTTTTAAAGCAGAGCTATTCTGCTGTCAAACTCTACATTTAAATTGCTTTACCAAATTGTATTGTATTTTAATAGAATATTGCTGTAGCATTTGGCTGCATAAAGCTGTAATATGAAGGAACAAATAAAGATAAAGAAATATTGGGTTGGATTTAGTTTGAGCCCTCTGACCTTCTGGAGCCCCTCACTGGGCTTGTTCAATAGTCTTTGCATGCAAAAACAAAAGCATTTATTTTAAAACAAATTCACTTTGTCTTACTTCATCGCTGACTTGAGCTGAACTGATGCAGATAAACTGAACTTATCTGGTATCCAGCTGACCTTAGAATGAATGCCAAGAATTATGTCCACATACAATCAGACCCAGGTGTCTTATCTCTAACTTTCTTCTCTCCTTTTTGTTTCATCTGTCCTAACAAAAATTGCACGGATCAAATCATAGTTCTGTCAACATCCATTTTGTGTTCCACTGCATGAACAAGAACACGCACACATATGCGATATAAGAGAGCATGACACAGACATACACCCAGGGTGGCGTCTCATTCCTGTGGCTCATGAGAGCAGGCACGATGGGAGTGAGGCATGTAATGTGATTTATAGAGCTGGGCTCACTTTTCAAATTCAATCAGGAACTTTGATTACTGATGAAAATTTGAGACAGGAAATCGCTTTGATAGCAAACTAAAACCTCATGAGACACAAGAGCACTGATGTGTGCATGTGTGTGTGTGCCGACCGCGAAACACTGAGCCTGTCTGAACTCGGCCATATTTGATTAGGGAGGACACACGCAATGCAATCAAGAGCGACAAAGCAGGAACTCCAGCAAATTTGACCAATGACTGATGAAATCTTTCCTCTGGTTCAGATTTTATCTACTACTTTATTTCCGTCTCCCTTTTTGATACTCGCGCCGCTCCCTCACTCACACATGAGCACCTTTTTAAGTCTCACAAGCATTATGAACACACAGATTCACAAATCTATGGACACACACACACGCATATGGCTGACCCAGCAGAGGTCATGTTGGATCTATGGCTGTTTGGTCTCTTGTGTTATTTTAATGTCTGCTGTTGCACATGAGGGGACACTCAAACCCACCCGACAGCATGACAGAGGGGCCCAATTACCATTCCCATGGGAGGGGAAAAAAAGAGTGTGTGTGTCTCCAAAAGGGAGAACAGTAACACGGAGAAGAGAGAGGCAGATATAGACAGTGAGCGACAGAGTGCTTGTGCTTTATATGTGATACAAACATGACAGGCTCATCAGTCACCAATGGCCTTTTAAAGTGTTCTCCATAGGGACACCTGACCTTTCACGTGAAGCCAATAGCAGCTGCATGATGAATCAATCGCCTAAGCCTTTGGTTCCCACTCCATGTTATCCAGAGTAAATATGTTAGATGACATTCTCCCTATTGAGACACCTGGAGACAAAAGCCCCAAGTTATGGATTGGCCATTTAATGTGAAAGGGAACCCAGTGGTGATATCAGTGAGACAGAATACTAGCTGCATGTGGAGAAAACCTTTGGATGGATGGAGGTAGGAGAAATTAGAAAGCTAGGAGAAGAGGAAAAAGTGAGGAGGTAATGGGATGGTTGAGGTCAGAGAGCTAGCCACAACCTCTCTGTGGCTGTCTGCACAGAATGGATAGGATAGGGGAGGGAAAAAATGGGGATCCACAAGGCCAGCAGAAAGATTAAGAGGAGGGCAGAAAAGGAGATACTGAGGAAATGGAGAACAGGCCCTGAATTTCTTGTATATCTAGCTGTGTGCGAGAGAGAGAGAGACGGAGGGGGGCAAGCGATATGGGAATATGGAGCCTAATATGATGGGGTAAATGAGGTATAATGGCGGTAACATAGAGTGACAGCGACTGGACCAGTGCATTAAGGGGTTAACCAAGGCCAGGAGTCACTGACCTTCCCCCTCCCCCGGGACAGAATTATCTCTCACTAAGGAACACACACACACACACACACACACACACACACACACACACACACACACACACACACACACACACACACACACACACACACACACACACACACACACACACACACACACACACACACACACACACACACACACACACACACACACACACACACACACACACACACACACACACACACACACACACACACACACACACACACACACACACACACACACTGATAATGAAGATGTGGTTGCAGGACGACCATATTTTGCCATTCAAGAATGTTATGATGGGAATTTCACCATCACTATCACCATTAGAGCAGAGCTGAGGACAAATGAGACTACCCTTCAATTCCCCAGTCCTGCTATGATTTTCTGCAAGACTGGTCAGACATTCACCAAAACAAATGTTAATACCTTCAGGCTTTGTTGCAAAAAATAATTAAGCGAGGGCTTTGTTACACTTTCATGTAGGGCCATTTAGAATTGTATACCGTCATATTCAGGTAGTCCTTGTGTAATTGTACTGTGGGATTGTACAAAAGGACACGCATAGTTTTGATGTGTGTGTGTTTGTAAGAGGGTGATGGAAAGAAAATAGGCAGAGGATGTGTGAAAGAAAAAGACACTGCAGGCTTCAGGTGAGAAATTAGAAATATTAGCATATTTATTACAGCAACATGAAAGACATTAGAATGCCTACACCCTTTACAACAAGCAACGCAGAGGAGACTGGCATGGGGACAAATAAGCATTGTAAGGTGGCATAAGAGAGAGGGACGAGGAGAGAGAGAGAGACAGAGATCTGCATTTTTTGAATGAGAATCACTCATGAACACTTACAATACAGACCTGGTGGGGAATAGAGGACACACACTGTATTTGAGATCAAGCAAACAAACCCACATTGTTAACCCTGATGGTGAATAGTGACACAAAACTGGCATCTTTTTTTTGGAGTTGAAATCAAGGTGTGGACTTTGACCTCTCTTAAGTGTAAAAGATTGTACAAAGGGAGGTCATTTTTGCAATATTTTCTGAGTGACATTTCTAATTCTGACTTTGCATTAGGATTGCTGCATGTGAAAATAGTTTGCAACTTATAGCAGCCTATCAAACAAATCAAATAAATAAGGATAGTTTCCCAATCAGCAATTACAGCTTTAAGATTCATTACACTGTTTTAAGGACAAAAAGGACATGGTTCTGCTTCATAGTGAAGGTGCTGTTGGAGCCGGTCTTGGGATTATACAAAACCAGGGTGTTGATGTGAGGTCATCTTAAGAACACAGATAAATACTACCTGTACATATACTATACTCTTAATATCGCCTCTATAGGGCAACAGAAAAGAACACTAGCTCAGTAAATAAGGCATCTAAAAGGCCAGCTGTCAAGGGTAGTCCGCTTGAGTGAAATCATAGAGTTAGCAAGAGTAGAATGTACCAACAGTTTCAGACTCTGTGAATTGTATTTTGTATTGTATTCTGAACCAATGAGGCAGAGAATGCACAAGTAACAAGCTATACAGTGGTGGAAATTAATGTTCCCTACAGTTACTCTTGCAACGCCTGTCAAGCTTTCTTTTTTGAAATGGCATAGTCGTTTTGAGTTATAGGAAAACTGTCACTGGCATGATTTACTCTTTTAGCTAACTAATCAATGAAAACCCTGTAAAGATGGTCAAAAAGGGTTTTATTTTCATATTCATTACAACACCTTGGCCTTGGAAGCGATGTTGGAATACTATTGAAGATGGTAAACTTGTTATTCCGACATGCAGTTTATAATAGAACAGACAAACAAACTGTTAAATCCATTCCTTATGCTTTTGCTGTTGCGTTTAAGGAACGGTTGAACAAAAGGTCAACACCCTGGAAACTCTTTAAATGCCAAGTTACAAGCTGTTATTGCATGCGAGTTGCTTCAGCATGCGGAGAAATACAAAGCTAGACAGGTCTGTCGTGCCTAGTTATAGTTGCCAAGATTTGATTGGATAATTTCTGCTTTGTGGAGGGGTTTAGCTAATGCATCAATTTGAGCATGTCTCTTATCTCAACCTCCCCTCTTCCATCTTTATATCACCAAGAAAGCACTTTAACAAGTTGTTTTGTAGGTGGACACAGGCTTAGAAAGTGCTTGTAATTACTGTTTAAGGGACGTATGCAAATGAAGCCAGTGAATCAATAAGGAAAGTCCATTCTACTCATTCTAACACTATGGTTGAAACTGCACTCATTGTCACCTGTCAATCAAAGCAGAAGCATCGCACCATGCTACATTCCTTTGTTCAGACCAACTAATCACCTCCCTGCAATTTTCTCCTGTACGACACGCCCCTGAACGAGTACTTCAGAAATCTCTTTTTCACAATAAAAGTACATCATAGTCATCATCATCGTTATCATTACAAACATTCTAACATTGGAAATCAACTCTGTACATATTTTACACTATAATACAATCATATATACTGTACTATATGACACCGTTGGTCCTATAGAGTACCACATATATTAAAACTGGGGTCTGGGAGTACGCTTAAGCAGGTTCAGTGCCATTAATGCAGTGCACACAAAGAGGGTCCCATCATATCTAAGCTTGTATTTAATGTGAAAAGCAGCAGTTTCCTTCTGATAAGGAAAAACCAACAAACCAATTTATTTATGTATTTGCTGTAAACATTGTTTTGTAAATGTACCTTATCAGTAATGGATTGAAACTAGTGATGCTTGAAATAGGTTGACTGATAACAAGAATGTGAGACAGTACAAGACGCACAAATCATCTTTTTTAAGTACTTTTCACCCTCTCGTGGTTGCACAGCTGAAAGTCTACACAACGTATACAGGACTGTCTCAGAAAATTAGAATATTGTGATAAAGTTCTTTATTTTCTGTAATGCAATTAAAAAAAACAAAAATGTCATACATTCTGGATTCATTACAAATCAATTGAAATATTGCAAGCCTTTTATTATTTTAATATTGCTGATTATGGCATACAGCTTAAGAAAACTCAAATATCCTATCTCTAAATATTAGAATATCATGAAAAAGTATACTAGTAGGGTGTTCAACGAATCAATTGAATCGTCTAATTAACTCGAAACACCTGCAAGGGTTTCCTGAGCCTTGAAAAACACTCAGCTTGGTTCAGTAAACTAAATCACAAGTATGGGGAAGACTGCTGATCTGACTGCTGTCCAGAGGACCGTCATTGACACCCTCCATCAGGAGGGTAAGACACAAAAAGAAATTTCTCAAAGAGCAAGCTGTTCACAGAGTGCAGTTTCAAAGCACATCCACAAAAAGTCTGTTGGAAGGGGGAAATGTGGCAGGAAACGCTGCACAACCAAGAGAGATGACCGCAGCCTTAACAGCATTGTGAAGAAGAGTCGCTTCCAGAATTTGGGGGAGCTTCAAAGACAGTGGACTGAAGCTGGAGTCCAGGTATCAAAAGTCACTGTTCACAGACGTGTCCGGGAAATGGGCTACAATAGCCGTATTCCCATGGTCAAGCCACTTCTGAACTCAAGACAACGGAAGAGGCGTCTGACTTGGGCTAAGGAAAAGAAGCACTGGACAGTTGCACAGTGGTCCAAAGTCCTCTTTTCAGACGAAAGCAAGTTTTGTATTTCATTTGGAAGTCAAGGCGCCAGAGTCTGGAGAAAGGCTGGAGAGGAGCAAAATCCAAGTTGCTTGAAATCCAGTTTGAAGTTCCCACAGTCAGCGATGGTTTGGGGAGCCATGTCAGCTGCTGGTGTTGGTCCACTGTGTTTCATCAAGCCCAGAGTAAATGCAGCTGTGTACCAAGAGATTTTAGAGCACTACATGCTTCCGTCTGCTGAAAAGCTCTATGGAGATGAGGAATTCATTTTCCAGCATGATCTGGCACCTGCCCACAGTGCCAAAACCACCAGTAACTGGTGTACTGACCATGGCATTACTGTCCTCGATTGGCCTGCAAATTCCCCTGACCTGAACCCCATAGAGAATATGTGGGGTATTGTGAAGAAGAAGCTGAAAGACACCAGACCCAACAATGCTAATGAGCTAAAGGCCGCTATTGAAGCATCCTGGGCATCCATAACACCTCAGCAATGCCACAGGCTGATTGCCTCCATGCCACGCCGCATTGATGCAGTAATCCGTGCAAAAGGATTCCCAACCAAGTACTGAGTGCATTAATGGACATTTTCAAATGTTTGATTGTGTTTTTCTGTTATAAATCTTTTTTTTTTACTTGGTCTGAGGAACTATTCTAATTTTTTGAGATAGGATTTTTGAGTTTTCTTAAGCTGTATGCCATAATCAGCAATATTAAAATAATAAAAGGCTTGGAATATTTCAGTTGATTTGTAATGAATCCAGAATGTATGACATTTTTGTTTTTTTAATTGCATTACAGAAAATAAAGAACTTTATCACAATATTCTAATTTTCTGAGACAGTCCTGTATATATATTTTCTCTTGCTGAAAAAAAACGTCCATTCCAATGCTCTTTTTCATAAAGAAGACTAATGAGACTGGCCTTATGTTAACATCCAGCCGTTTGAACTGATGATAGGACTGAGTATAGTAGTAATGGTGGTATGTTGCCCAGATGAAAATGTCAATGTTAACTGTACATGGCACAACACTGGATAAACACTTTCTCAACAGTGTCACTCTAGAATGACCTTGGCAACACCTTTTCTTAACACGAAACACTATAACTTTCTTATCACACCTGAAACATGGGAAGGCAAACTTTTAAGCTGAAATATTCCTAACAACATCATACTGCGACAGCCGAATAGACAATGTTGTTTAGAATAGACAGCTTGTGATGGAAGAGTAAAATGTATCTGTGCTGTAACTGCAGCTTAAGCAGTTTCCGCTGTTTATTTGCACCCGATAAACATCAAAAGTGCAAGCAGACTAGCAAAGGTGCTCTGGGTCTAGTTGCTGTGGAAGTGTGTCTGAGAGCAGTCACTAGGGAAGCCCTTGTCCTGGTCAAAACTCTATTCAAATGATTCATACTTCCATCCTTCATGAGCTGGCAAAATCTACATCCCTGTCTATCTCTAAAGGTCCATTTTCCTGTTCACCCCACCCACACATTCATGATATCCATAATCTCGGCTCACTTATTGACTCTCTGTATAAAGAGAGCAATGGAAGGGGCCATACAAGTACTAAGTTATAACTCCCATTAAACCTCTCCACCATTACAAACGTTAGGTCCATCTCTACTGTTGTGGGACACACAGCCCATATAAACATATATCTACACATATACATATCTTCTGACCCTTTTTAAACTCTTCAAGGTGAAAACTCAGAACAGAAACAAAATGACAGTAAAAAAACAACAACTGTACACCTCACAGACAGTGATGATAATTATATTCTGATTCGTTTTTTTTTGTCATTTCCTCTGTTAAGAATTCTTTATTGGCTGATATGAAGTGAAATGGTCTGGGATGCTCTAGATGTGGCCTTGTTGTTGGACGTGTGTCTCTTTGTAGCTCCATAATGGTGGCTGGGTTACTGAATGCTAAAGCCAGTGGTGCCCATCGAGGGTAGGAAGAATGGTGAAATTGCGAGGAGATGAAGGAGTCAAGCGTCCATGTTGTCTCCAACTCAGGGTGTCTCAAAATCAATGGAGGCCCAGAGCACAGAGTATCCATAACAACTCCATTTAAGTGGGGAAACTCTTCTTACGGAGCATCCATTTTGGCTCTGTCTCACTGTGTGTTTCTGTGGAAACTGTTATACTTGAACGTGCGTCCCCTGGGTCTGCAGGGTCTGCACGCTGGACAAAATCTTCTTCTGGTGGCCGGCAAGATTCACCCCCATTTTAGCCAATTCACTACAAGAAAGACAGAAATAAATAGTTTTCATTAATGACCCATGAAGAGAAAGAACATTGTTTCTCAAATGCCACGCAGCTGCTGAGGATGTCTAATATACTTGTGTTAGTCCCCTTGTTTCATTTGAAATGGCACTCGAGTGGTATAAAGCATGTCTTTAACTGACTATGTTGACCTTTTTGAGTGTTTCATTTAACTGGGATAATTCATCAGCCGTTTGTACCTGACGCTGATGTAGAGGATTGAGTCCAAGCTGACATATCCAGCACTGGAAAAGTTCTCCTTATACTGGCCCATCTTGATGGCCTCCAACCACTCATCCACTGTGTTCACACTGAACTCTGGGGTGGTCGGGTCCTCCCTGCTGGGATACAAAGCACACTCACAACTTAATGAAATGTTGTACTGTTGAGTGGCCAAATAGAAGTTTCTGGTTGGTGCTGAGGTCAATTATTTATCTCTGGAGCATAAGGATGTGTCAGCAGCACACTGATGAGCCAGTTAATGCTCAATCATGGTGCTCTATCTGCATTTTGGCAGAATTGCTTTCATTCTGCAACAACTGCAGTAAGAAGGACTCAAAACCACTGTGAAAAGAAAACATGAACTATAACTTTATGTACCCATTAATGGGTAAGTATGATTAATGATTTATCCCCCCACTGCCCACAAGGACGTGCGAACATGACTTTACTTGTTGGACCCTTTGACTTGTTTGCTTGCTTACCATTACTATAAATTGATATAAATGATGTCTGTGTTTAGTCATTTGCATGCTCAAACGTAATACCTTGTAGAACAAATTGCATCTGCTCTTAGATACAATGTGCTTCTACATACCATGCTGTATAAGGTTCCATTAAAGGCATGCCATAGTCTATGAGACTATTCTTTCTGGTCACGTTGTTATTTGTGTCTTCGGTGTGTAGACCTTTGTTAGCAGTGCTCTTGAGTCCCAGTTGCCTTTTCGGTTGTGGTGGAATTTCTTATTTTGTCTTCTATCATCTTTGAAAGGGACTCAAACATGTTCTATAGCACATTCTGTATGCTGTTCTGGTTCTAGCCTGAAGTGTTAGCCTGAAGTGTAACATGTAAACAAATAATGATATTTTAGGGATCTGTGCAATCCAAATGCATATGGGAATATGTATATGCCAACCCACAACCTTATATACTTACCACTTCATTGAGAATGTAACTTGGGTGAGACAAGAGATACAAATGTAGTACTTCAAGTTTGTTATTTAAAACGGAATAAGATCAGTAATAGTGTCTTCTATGCATGTACTTATCTTCCTATAATATAATCAAATACAAAATAACTGATTGATGAAATGATATTGACTTTAGATGTGATGACAAAAGACATCCTTGGATGCTTATAGCATGTGCATGTCAGTGAAAGGGATGCATTTACAGCTTTCTCCCACTGACCATTCTGAGCTGTTGGCCAGCTCTCTGAGGCTGGCCGGGTTTCTGATGAGCTTGTCCAGGATTGTGACGATCTGTCCAAACTTTGGCCTGTCGCTGCGTCCCTTCTCCCAGCAGTCCAACATGAGCTGGTGCAAAACCACAGGACAGTCCATCGGAGCGGGAAGACGGTAGCCCTCATCTATTGCTTTGATCACCTGCAGGGAGACAAAATCAAGTTCTGTGATCAGGGAAATAAGAATATCTATGAAAATGCATTGTTATAGTTAAGAATTTAGCTTAAGATGGAGAAAAACATTTGTTACTTTAACTGCGACATGGTGTTTGTGACTCACATCCTGGTTGGACATCTCCCAGTAGGGTCTCTCTCCGTATGAAATCACCTCCCACATGACGATACCGTAACTCCACACATCGCTGGCTGAGGTGAACTTCCTGTAGGCTATGGCCTCTGGAGCTGTCCACCTGATGGGGATCTTCCCTCCCTGCAGATAGTTTACAACACAGTCAGCACACTCTTATATTGTAATGGTGTAAATATGTTGCTTTATTAGTACGTTTATTAGCGGCTATAATAAACCCAGAGTAGGGCTGTCAGATCAAATTATAACATGGTGGCTGCGGAGAATCTTGGTGCAGCGTTGCCTTTAACCACAGAGCACTTAAGGATACACACTTGTCTCTAATCTGCTAACAACACACAGGGTTACCCTTGCTCCAGTGTTTATTCTTACACTTGACTTTCTTTTCTATCTTTTTTCCCTCCTCCATGCTGCTCCTGCCTTTGTTGTTGATGCACAGATCAAAAGGATTCCATAAAACCCACAGTATGGACACAATAGGCAGTACAATACCCCGCCCTCTCTTTCTCACTTCGCCTCACACTCACACACGTACACCACACCTCTATAGGGCTCAGTTGAGCTTTTTAACATGCGGCAGCTGCCTCTGCACCACCTAGCACTCCCCATCTCTGCTTGGTCAAAGTCAAATAAAAGACAAAGCTGCCAAGTCACTCGGCACTGTACTTTTGTTTCCACCCCCACCCCATTTTCTTTATTTTTTTTCTCTTAACTGCTCTCTCTGGATCATTCCCCTGCCTTCTCTTATTCTCTCTCTCGCTCTCTCTCTCCCTCTCTTATTTAATATACACTCTTCTCTCTCTGTCTCTTCCCCATCTCCGCCTCGCCCTCTCCCTTTCTCCCCCGCTTCATGCCTGCAGCTCTCCATCTAGGTCTCCTGACATCAGTGGGTGTGTGTGTGATTGCAATAGAGCAGTCAGCGGCTGATACACTCCTCCCAGGGCAATGCTAATGCCATATTAAAAATAACATCCCCAACACTTCCTATGAATATGAATAATGCCATCTCCTTGTAGGCATTTTAGATGAGTTACTCCACAGTGGTTTAACTCACTGACGGTTGAGTTTCTTCATTCTCTCTGTGCTCTGTGAGAGGATGGTGATGTTACCAAAGACTTATTTGAATTGAACATATGAAGGAAAAACGCAAAGCTTGCTTTTGTGTATACTTTTAGTTTTGTGAACTGTATACGTTTATCAGTTGCACAGTGTCATACAAAACTTAAACTGTAATGCAGTAACTCAGTTCTGGAGCCCTATGTTTTGACAAAGAGTCGTCTACGTGAATTCATTCTATTCAGGTTAAGTTCCAGATATTATCATGGTGTCAGGTCAGTTGTCACATATGGACATAGAACTGAAGCTTTCTAGTGTGTTTAACATATTTTACAAATTCAGGTCGGGCAGTTATTTTCCAACATTTCTATTGTAAAAAACAAGCAAAGCAGTTAATTTCCTCTGTGTTCATATATCTTGTTCAAGGACCTTGTTAAAGTTATATAATATAAACATTTTCTGAGTCCTGATTTGAGTGAGGTTGCCAGAATGTAAAGAGCAGCATCTATTGTTTGAGTTCATACGTATGAATGGGAATATTACCTAAGTAATGGTAAGCAAGGGTTTTTATAAATAATAAACCTTCAAGTTATTTTCTGTGGAGCTCAACCTAAGTTTATAAAGTTACAACTTAAAAACACTTCAGTAAAAAGTTAGCAAACACGTAGATCTTCAGGACAGAGCTGACTCATCTCAATTCTACCAATTTACTTTGGCCATGTCAAACAAGCCAAATAGGTCAAAATGTTAGCTATGTTATTGTGACATAAAAAGAATAAATTGGTGAAATTGAGATTAGTCAACTTTGTCCTGAACATCTGTGTGTCTCCTACGTCTTTTTCAAGTTTGCTATCAGCTCTGATCTTGTTTCCAGAGAAATGGATACTTGGTCAGATCAACTTCTTTATTTTGTGCATGTTGCATTGTTTTATTGACTGAAATGAACTATGTAGAGGTCAATGGGAGGGTACACTGTAACTGGAGACAACATTAGTTCATGACAGCGGCAGCATGTGTGTGTGTCTTACCCTCGTGGTGTAGGCAGCCTCTGGGTCGTCCTCCAGAACTCGACTCAGGCCGAAGTCGGACACCTTACACACCAGGTTGCTGTTGACCAGGATGTTACGAGCTGCCAGGTCTCTGTGAACGTAGCTCATGTCCGACAGGTACTTCATACCTGAGGCGATGCCACGCAGCATGCCGACCAGCTGGATCACCGTGAACTGCCCGTCATGTTTCTGTAGGGAGTGAAGACGGGGAGATGAATTAATATGCAGCACAGAGTCTGAATGTTGACATTAAGATGCAACATTAGGGTATTAAGGTCTTCCTCTTCAGCCTCAGCAGGAAGTAAAGGTTTAAACGAGGATAGAAGCATCTTCAATGGCACCAATCTGCTTTTAAGGAGCTATGTGAAAGAACTTTGAATCCTTTAAAGCTCTTGTTAACCCAGGGCTTTGACCTCTCTCTGGGGGGTGGCCAGCAGAGGATAAACGTTTCCTCCCTTGGGTCAATTGAGGATCACCCAAATCTCCTACTGGCAGAGGATTGTGTCTGACAGAGCAGACAAAACGTTCCTCTCTAACACTGACGGCGTGTGCAAGTAGAGCTCACTTGGTTTCAGATTTGATCCGTCTTTGGCAGAGAGAAGAGCCTGTTGATCGATGACGGTCCGGCTCACCTTCCTCTGCCAATTATTTCTGCCCTGGGTCAACGGTCCCCGTTAAAAAGCCATCCATGTTATCAGTCACCCTCTCTCCTTTATATAACCTCTCCTTCTCGCCGTCCCTTCGTCCTCTCCATTCATCTCTGTCTGTCCTCAGTCTCTGTCTCAGACAGAGAACTCTGTATTACTTTGAATCAGTTCTCATCCATGTTTCTATCTTCCCTCATCTTTCTGCATCTTTGCACCCCTCCTC
The DNA here is from genome assembly GCF_949606895.1 of Notothenia rossii. Classification (NCBI taxonomy): domain Eukaryota; kingdom Metazoa; phylum Chordata; class Actinopteri; order Perciformes; family Nototheniidae; genus Notothenia; species Notothenia rossii. The sequence goes on from NC_136907.1 coordinate 60,850,071, forward strand.
CCCTACCGCGATCCTTCTTTCTCTCTCACTCCCTCGGCAGCTGTGGAGTAAGTTAATTAGCCGGTGGTTTTGTGAGATGCTGATTGATTGGACTGTCTAACAAACCTACAGACTTCCTCTATCAATCTGCCCACCACGTTGCATTGCCAGGAAGGGGCAGGGCAGGGAGAGAGAGAGGAGACAAATGCAGGGCAGGGGGGTTAGACAAGGAGATAAAGGAGACAGATGAGTAAGGTGATGATAGAAAACGAGACTTTTTGACAAATTCTTGAACCTTACTTACGTTTTTACCAGAAAACTAAAAGGAGACGCTTACAAAGAGAAATGATAGAAAGGCTACAGCGGGTAGAAACAAGGAAGCTAAGAGAGGAAGAGCTTTTCCAATAGAGCCATGGTTTTGTTGTTTCCGAGGGACAACTACTTAATAAATGGTCAGCGTAATTAAAGACACATATGGATGCCAGGCGCACGGATGAGTTGTAAAACCCATAAAATCCCATCATTTTATGGAGCCACTGCGGACAGTCTTTATGACCGTTATTACACTACATACTGTAACACACAACACACGTGGGTGTATGTGTGATTTTGTGTGTGCACGTGTTTCAGGCCCTTTTAATATGTCCGATTTCATTTGGTTTTGCTCAGTGTTGCTGATGGGATTGGTGTCTATTTAGCGATGGGCCTATCATCACAGGCTTAATGGTTTTAGAGCTCTGCGGTGATTTTACTGGCCGACAAACAACTCTGAATATGAATCAGGGGGACTTTCAATGTGATGCACACCAGGGCTGCAACGGGCTATTCATCTGTGTATGCAAAATGCAGGGCTCCTCATCAACACGGCTACATTTGCTTCTTCTGCCGCATTATGTCTAAGTAGAGGAGTCATGAATCAAACATTAATCAACATTTACAACATTATTTGATTGTTTTCGGCTTCTGCAATCAACTAGGGATCAATACTTTAGTGAAAGTAATTACATTACATGAATTGAAATACTTCAAAACCTTGTGTCAATTATGAGAAAATACATTAGATTTCCTGTATAGGATGGCTTTAAGAGTAATTTTTTAAAAACATGTTGTGACATATTGAGTGGCAGGCTCCTCTAACTCTTGTCATAATGTCGATTTCAATAACAGTCTCCCTTAGATGTTTAAGTCTGTTCACTGATAAGGGATTCAGCAATAACCTTGGGTAATGTCTGCCTTTAGGACTCAATTTTGTAATACACCAAAATGAATGTATACTTACATTTTATTCAGTTAACCATTGTTGTCTTTTATTGAGACTTCAGCTAAATAAATGTCTCTAGAAATATTTGTGCTGACTATATTTCTGTATTTAGTAATGATGCAGATATCTTTGGAATTACTTTGGCATTGAGAGGTTATTTTCAATGTTTTTTCTCAGTTGCTGTCTTGACTGTTGTGGTATTACATTACACTCTGTATGAGCTGTTCATTTTTGTATCCCCTGACAAAGCGAAATGTTGCTCACAAAGCAATACACTTTTCTTTGCTTTATTGCCTATTTGTCAGCAGTGTGCTGCTTTTCTCGGCCCTGGGATATAGTCACTAAGATCATTTCATAGACCTAGTATCAACCATCGGGTGATAAAATTGCGGGGAGGCCAAACATCCCTCTGACTATTTCTGTTCCCATCCTTTTCTCTGTCCACACTAAGAGCAAAGTATGTTTACTCAATATACCATACTATCAACACTACCTTCCTGTATGTACTGTTTGATAATAACAGAATTACTGCATGACAACACTTATTTGATGGATTATTTGTCTACGTACAGTACACTGGTTGTGTTGTCTTTTGATATTGAAAAAGCTGCATGCCAGAAATAATGTTTTATTTCTAACAGTTATGTACTTTTTCCAATTTTCTAAAACTGTTTTTACTCACACTCATAATGTGGTGACAGCGTGTAAAAAGGTGGTCCAAAACGTAGAATGGGTCCTTGTTAACTCAAGCCCTTGGTATAAAACTTTGTGTGTGTTATTGCCAACAAAAAATGAAAGGCAATTTCATTCAGGAAGCTCTTATTATACTTTTTAAAAGAATGTGCCCTCAAGTAAAGCAATCTGGGGTTGTTGGAATTTCAAACATTAGACATTACAGCTGGGACATCATTTTCAGCATGGCCTTTGTTAAGACTTGCAGCCCTAACCTTGAAGGAAATGTGTGCTCCATGTTTCCTCCAGCTGAGCGGTTACTCACCTTGAGGAAAGTGTCCAGAGATCCGTTTTCCATGAACTCCGTTATGATCATCACTGGTTTACCTACGGAGGCAGATAACAAGGCTGTTGTTAGTGGAGCAGAATTACAAGGAACAAAGACAGCCACCATAAAGAGACCAGGACAGAGGAATAGTGGAGTCCACAGCTGTGACCAGCCTCCCTCTCTGACTGTCTCTTGGGGATAACATGGCATGTCGTCATCAGTCACACTGACAGCTTCTAATCAGCCCTCTCCATAAACGCCAGGAGATAATTAGAATGGACCAATCCACCAGAATATGCGTGTGTGTATTAGGGGGCCTCCGGAGATCTCATGAATACTAATCAGCCTCAAGGGGAAAGGGGTTGTGGTGGGATCGCTATGTGCACCTGCACCTGCATGAGTGTGTGTGCGTGTGTGAAGAAGGGGTGGTTGACTGACGGGCCCCGCGCACTATAGTCCCCTGCATTGCATCTGGTGGGGCTTACAAATCATTAACAAAGTACCTTCAATCACATGTACACACGTACACACACACACACACACACACACACACACACACACACACACACACACACACACACACACACACACACACACACACACACACACACACACACACACACACACACACACACACACACACACACACACACACACACACACACACACACACACACACACACACACACACACACACACACACACACACACACACACACACCAAAAAACAGCAGCAGCAGTTGTCCTTTTACAGCGGTCTCCCTAGGTACAACCCCCCTATACAGTAGCTGAGCTTTGCCAATCACAGAAAACATGCATGTCCGTTACAAAAGATGGCGTGTATGTGAGAGCATACTGTAGCTTGTTAACACAGACTATGTCAGTTGTGATGAATAGGTCACATTTCCCACATCAGACCTTAGAGATGCTGGGTAAAAACCTGGGGGAGAGATAAAGACATCACGAGAGGGGGGAGCTAAAGAGTAGCAGACAGGAAGCGCCTTCCTCTATAATGCTTTCTTAAAGAACACAGTGAATAGGAAAAAGTAGAATTTTCCCAGAAATGTCCCCCCCTACAAAGAAAAAACGGTCTCCTGCCAATGAGGTCATACACAATGCTTTGACAACTTGTGGTAAAAAAAACTTGCCAATAAAGCTCCATTGAATTTAAATTGTGACCTGAATTAAAAAAATAATAAGTTAAGATAGGAAGAAATGAATGGAGAACAAATCGAG
>NC_136907.1:60856046-60861046 GCF_949606895.1 Notothenia rossii
GTGTCTAAACCTGACGTTTAAACACTATGTCTGGTTAATTACATTATGAGAGGCGGTTTCTGTGTGTTGGTGTAAGTCTGTATAAATCTGGGTAATTTCATTATGACTTGCAATCTGTATTTGCGCCAGTGGTCCGCATTAAGCTGTTATTGGACGAGACGGCCCAATGTACAAACAAGAAAATGAAATAACTGCCGTATTGATTAATGTTAAGGCTCTGAACTAAGTGATACAATGCTTTTAACACGGGACAGATCTCTTTTCTGGGAAGCGCCATGTGATGGTGCGGGGGGTACATAGAAACAGTGAGATAGAAACTCAATAACCTTATCTCCACTCCTCTCTTCACCTAAATTCCCTCCCCTTCTCTTTCTCATCTCCTGTCATTTCCTCACGTTTGTCTCTTTGCCATCCCTCCTCTTGTCTCTCCGCCCCTCATATCTCTTTGCACATCTTCCCCCGTTGCCCTCATTTGTTTCTCAAGCCCCATCTCCTCTCATTTCCTAACTCTTGTGTCCTATCTAATCCATCCATCACTTCCACCCGTTTTGTACCCGTTGTCACCTTTTCTCTATGTTTCCCTCCCGTTACTCCTCTTCCTCATTTTGTCCCTGCAGTCCAATATTTTAATCTGCATACTTATTCAAAACATGAATAATTTCAAACACTCTGACAAAAAAGATTGAAACACTTATTGTTCAGTGAACAAAGACTCACAGTTAAAACTAATGACTAGTTTCTTCAAACAGAAGACTGCTGGAAAAGATGGGTGCTTTTGCCAGTTTTAACAGCACCTTTGTAGGAAAGCTTTTTGTGTGTGTGTGTGTGTGTGTGTGTGTGTGTGTGTGTGTGTGTGTGTGTGTGTGTGTGTGTGTGTGTGTGTGTGTGTGTGTGTGTGTGTGTGTGTGTGTGTGTGTGTGCACAATGTGGAAAGATGAGATGAAGCTCGGTAATTGAGGGTTTTCCAAATGAGCCGATTGTTGCAGCGATTGTAAAACACATAAAGGATGGAAGGATAAAATGAGGGACGGGGGAGATGAAGGCAAGATAAGTATATGTGGGGGGGGAGGTAGGGAAGGGGCAGATTGCAGCACTTTCCTGATGTGTAGAGAGACAGATAGAGAAAAGAAAGATCTATTTTTTCTCTTTTCCCGCATGTGGCGCTCTAATTAGCATGACAATAGCAACAATCAGGTGACAGACAGCAGAGTAGGTTATTAGAGTGGCACACAGCTCAGGGCTTATGAGGTTTTAAGAGGAGAGAACACACACACACACACACACACACACACACACACACACACACACACACACACACACACACACACACACACACACACACACACACACACACACACACACACACACACACACACACACACACACACACACACACACACACACACACACACACACACACACACACACACATACAAATGATTGTAAAAGGAACGTGCACAGCCAAGATAGGCACGTACCCAATACAAAATATTACTTTGAAATGTCAAATGAGTGCCCCTATATTCATTAGAGCTACCCCAACTGCCACCATCCCTATCCCCTATTAGTAGGTTGTATTTGTGCCAGAACTATTGCACTAGTGGTACTTCTACTATTGTGCTGACAGTGTTACTTACTGTCATTATCAATATCCATTATCAGAGCACCTTCTTTCTACATATATAAAATGCACTTCTTGTGCTGAATAACCTGATGATGATCTCATGCCTGTCCCAGAAATATGATGCTACCGCTAGCAGCTAATTAGCTTTTCTTGGGACTAGAAGTGAGGGGAAACAGCTAGCCAAGCTCTGTTAGATTTTAAAAACCTTCAGCCAGCAACTTTAAAGCTCTTTACATCAGGGTTTTAAACCTTGTAATTTATGGCAACATCACATTCTTCATACCAGTGGCTAATCTCACTTACATGTCACACCTTTTGGCTCAATGGCTAATTCACCCAAGCTATTATTCCTCCTGCTTCATATCAAACAACAGTAATGAGGACAATAAATATATATGTTTTCTGCTGTTATTTCTACAGTATCATTACTACTGCTACTTATATTGTTAAAACTACTACTGCAAAACTGTGACAACAATCACTCTAAGTAGCCTACTACCCAACCAATAGTACCGTATAACTGTAGATTCTACGATTATTTACACCACCACAAACCAATCCAACACACCTGAGCCCAGAGCAGTCAGGGTCAGCCTGCCTGATTAGACTGAGGCTGGTGTGAAGGGACCAGCTGGTGCTGGAGAAAAAGGCCTGAAGGAATTATTGACCCATCTCAACTCTCACCCCCTCACTCTCACATGCGCACCCTGGGCTGTGACCTGTGAAATTACTGCTCCGCTGGTGAGATTTGTTTCTGAGGGGCTCTATCAGCTTCTCAATGTGCCGTGAAGACAGGTGAAAAGAGAGACACAAAGAAAATGTGTGTAAAAGCTAACAGATGCTCGTTACACGCACACACGGCAAAACAACACACATACACAAACATGTTTATGTATTCATAGAGCACAGCAAATGTAACAGCTAAGTTATATGTTTCTTTTCAAGCAACACTGTTGTCCTCTGCCAGAACATTTCAAGGATTTGGCGGTATTCTTTTTTTTTGTGTATTTTAAATCAGAATGGATTGTGGCATTGAAAATAAAGTGTTGTAATTACATGTCTGCCTGCCAGAATAAAAATCACAAACTTTCCATAGTACTACTACTACAAACGGCCTCAATCCTGCTAACCGAAGGTCACAGTTAACATCGAGCATTATTTAGAAAATAAGAGAGTTTGAGAGAGAGAGTGACATAGTTAGAGGAAGTGAATAAGAAATGCAGTGGGGTTCTCATTCCTAATATGCATGCTGCTGAATATTCATGAGGCTAAAAAACACTTCCAATTAACTTTATGAATTATTAATATTCATGATAAAAGCCTATGCATATGCATTTGCTCTTTTATTGTTGGCCTAAGTGCCACTGAGCACCGGTGTGTGATGGACCCAAGATGTGTGTGTGTGTTTGTGTCCGTGTATTTCAATGCGTGTAGGCGTGTGACAGAGGGAGGAGAGGGAGTGGGGTGAGGGGGAAAGCGGAGGTTTATTTGTCAGCCTGGATGTTCACAATTCTGTTTCTTTGTGCAGACTATCTCCCTCTTCCGTTTGCTTGTCTGATCTCTAACAAACATCTGCATGACAAGGTGTCAGACCAGAAAAATATGTGCACTCCTGATTTCATGTCATTTATATGAAGATTTCAACACTAAAACTGAACTACGCAGTCCGTACACTGTGATTTAATTCAGACAACTCGCTATTTAGTTGTTACCGATCAACATAAATATGAATATTATCTCATCACCATTGTTCATCACCAATTTGACATTAAAACCTGATGATTATAACTTAGAGTCTTACATTATGTGTCAGCACTTTGCTATTGTTGGTCTGTTTTATAAATGATGCAAACCAAGCCACAGAAATAAAGCTTTGCATACTCGGCGGTAAAGCAAGGTCTAGACTTTTCTTCTCAATGTTTTTTGGGCTGGTTCCTATGAATTCTGTCCAGTAGAGACACCATCAGTCTAAATGGTAGGTCATATTGTTCTTTTAGTGTGGTCGTAGAATCAAAACTGAACGACAAAGATGTGATTTCAAATTTAGCCAGCTTAGCGTTGACGTATGCTGGGTTTAAGTGTAGGAGACAAAGAGATAGAGAGATAGAGAGTACCAGAGGGACAAGAGAGAAGTGGGCAGGGATTGAATGAGAAGATTAGATGGACATTGACTGAGAGGTTTGAGACGAGAGAGGGATAGACAGACCGAGTGAGAGCGAGAGTGTGATTGAGAGAGCGAGGCCCAGTGATAACGAATCAGCTATCTTGTTGAACCAGGCCTGTATCTAGCTCACCTACATGAACACACTCGCTCTAATTGCCTAACACAATCATGTGAAGAGAACGAGTGGCAGTTCGAGAGGCGGACAGTCGGTGGCCGCATGCACACCACATGTGTCATCACAGTGTTGCCATGGTAACGGAGCTTTTGTCTGATCCAGGATGAACTTTTATTTAAAAGAGCACTGGCTCTCGCAAAGCAACGTGAAAGACAGACACACTCACTGACGACAGCACACACACACACACACACACACACACACACACACACACACACACACACACACACACACACACACACACACACACACACACACACACACACACACACACACACACACACACACACACACACACACACACACACACACACACACACACACACACACACACACACACACACACACACACACACACACACACACACACACACACACACACACACACACACACCAACACACACGGAGACAGGAAGGGGGAATGTATGGTCACTCAACCCAACACATCACTCACATCTTGTGACGACACCCTCCAGCCTGATGATGTTGGGATGGTCAAACTGTCCCATGATGGAGGCCTCAGACAGGAAGTCCCGCCTCTGTTTGTCAGAGTATCCCGCCTTCAGACTCTTGATGGCCACGTAGATCTCCCTCTTTCCCTGAACACGCAGCCGACCACTGCACACCTCCCCAAACTCTCCTACACACACAAATATGAGAGAGAGTAGTCATTAGAATTAAAGTTACATTTTTAATGTCTTTTGAGTTATTAATCCACTACTATTTTACTGCCAACTCACCAGCTCCAATGACTCTCTCTATGCGAATATTGGAAGCATCGATCTCTTTGGCAAAGTCCCTGACAGCCTGGTTGGGGTCTTCGTAGGTGTGAGGATGGATGTAAATCCTGCTGCCTGGCAGCTTGACTGCAGGAGAAGAAAAGAGGAACAATTGGGAGATATTAATAAAAAAAGATAAATGCTTAATGTCCTGAAATATAGCCAGCTTTTGCTCAGTGTGTGGTTTTCCATTTGTTTGATAAAGTAAACAGTATCAATAGGGTATTGCCCCTCCAAGGAAATCATTCCTACTCAAAC
>NC_136907.1:60866046-61009764 GCF_949606895.1 Notothenia rossii
CAACTAACAAGCAATCAGATGGAGGGGAAGAGCGAGGGGAGATGAGGGAGGCAGCCATCGAGGAATAGAAACACGAAGGTTAACATTAGGGAAGTGCAGAGAAAGAGGGGTGGGGCAGTTTTGTGTGATGCAGGCGCTAAAGATACAAAGACAGATTATGAAAAGAAATATAAATGTAATAAGTTCAAAGGAAGCAATTGTTACAATGCTACATATGCTGGAGGGAAGACTAAGAAACAAGGAGGGATGGAGATGTTATATATTGGCTGTATTGATTGAGGATTAAGAAGGAAAGAGCAACTCTATCGGCACAAAGCTCCCCCGTGAGGGAGAGTAAGAGAAAGGAATGAGGGCTGATGGACAGATTTAGAGCAGATGACAACGACAGGAGTCAGTCAGTTAAGTGCAGGTCCGGAGAAAGAGTGAGAGAACAGAAGAATGGACTAAACCTGAAAGGTAAATTGGAGCAAGTTGGGCCAGGGAGATGTAAACGCATTGTAGTATGAAGGTGAGGAAACAGTTCAAATAAAGCTGAAATAAACTTCAAAACCCCATGCCATATTCTTTCATTGTTTTCACCCACTTAGACTCAATAGAAGAAGCCAGATTCTTCAGGTCAGCAGTGTGTCACAAGGCTAACTCCAGATAGACAAACACTCACATTGGAGTCCACTTGAGACTAAGAACAAAGCAGGGCACATGAAGGCCATCTCACATAAACACAGGATAAATGCTGAATTCAAAATGTCCTTTTGTCATATAATCATTTTTAGAAGTCCCTTTATCAAGTTTGACTGATTTCCCCTTAGGACATCTTTCTTCATATTGTTATTCTAATTATACACTTCTACCACGCCAACTGTTTAGTATATTTTACACTATATTTGTGTGTTCATGGCGCAAATATAACAGACATTTTGAACCTTGATCCCTAAAGATCGATACAGTTGTCCAAATGCAGGTGGTCCATCCGCCTGAATTAGTCAATCTTTAAGATTATAATGCACTAAAGTGGGCCGCCTCTTTTTCCTTGTTGGTCTATTTAGCCTTAAGCTCTACTGCTGCTCCCATTTCCCCCCCTCACACTAACAGGCTTTAAAGAGCGAGAGACAATCTCTACTTCACTGAGCTGCACTGATTTGTACTTCCTCTGATAATTAAAACCAGCACTCAGTGATTCTGCTGCCATGTCAGTGTGCTCGGGCTGCTAAAGCCTGGCAGCGCACTGTGGAATTAAGGAAAGGACCTCTGTCAGCTGTCAGATGTAGATGGAAATCATCACTCCAAAAACAAATGCTACTGCATTATCGGACATAACGTTTTGAAAGCCGTGACAGCCTGCAGTTCACTGAGGAGTCAGCTGAGCCCCTGGAGTTTGTGTTTGAATCAGAAGCGAGGGAAAAGAAAGTCTGGGAGATGGAGAGAATACAGTGAAAGAGAAGAAGAGCGATGCAAAGAGAAGATCAAACGAGGGGGGATCTATGGCAGTGCAGGATAAAAAGATCTATCATGCACTGACGGCAGAGAAAGGTTGAAGGCCAGGTGTAAATATGGATGGTGGAATAACCTTGAAACAAAGCGGGAAGCGAAAGGTGAACTCAGTAAGTAGGCGATGGTGTGTTGATGACAGAAGGAGGGACAATAGAGACGATTGTTTGTCTTAATAAAGTGAACAACCTTGGACTAATGTTGAACTGACACGTGAAGAGAGCTAATAAAGTGTGTGTAGTTTGGAGCTGCGCTGTATCACCTAGCGTGTTTTATATGACTGGCCACCTTTTATAGGATTAGTGGTCGGCTGCTGGCTGTGAGACGGGACAAGAAATTGATACACTCCGAGACAAGGAAGAGTCAGAGGGGATCATTCACACAGAAGAAAAAAAGCCTCTCCTCTCCTCTTTCATTTCCTGTCCCTCCATATTATGTTCCCACTGCTGATCAGAATGACTAGAAAAATGAAATCAGTAAATCATTAGTCACCCCTCCGGCATGACACAATGAAATGACACATCTATCCTCCTTCCTCCACCACCCACTCGCACATACAAACAGAAACACACACACACACACACACACACACACACACACACACACACACACACACACACACACACACACACACACACACACACACACACACACACACACACACACACACACACACACACACACACACACACACACACACACACACACACACACACACACACACACACACACACACACACACACACACACACACCCCGCTGCTCTCATCCTTACTCATGATAATGGTGATTCTATTTAATATCAAGCTATTAAATGAAAAATAATTACTGGGAATGAAATCAATGGATTAAATTCACTTATTATTTCACGGGCGAAATTAAGCCACGCTCACAAACCCCCGAAAAACAAAACGCATTCACTGCTCGGGCGCTAATCAACTATGAGGTTAATAAAAAGGTGATTGCAGATGATTAATTAAGAGTCAAAACAGCATGAGAAAAACAAAACTAAGTGACAAAAAGATGGGGTGATGGAACGCTCAGGAAGAGAGTACGATTTATTTCTCTCCCTCTCTTCACCTTGGACGTGTTTGGCAGCGTCTGAGCACTCTCTGACCACAGTGTAAAAAGATTTACTCAGCTCTGGCTAATTATTAGGAAGGGGAAATGATTAGCCGAAGAGTTATGAGCAATAAATCTGTCCATGTTTCATTAACAACCCGTTTGGAAACATTTCATTTAGCTCCTGCTCATTAAAGAGAGTGGTAATGGAAGGCAGGGAAAGAGAAAGGAGAGGTGGCGGAGAAGCAGCGAGCTCCGGAGCAGGTCTGCCGTAATTGGTGTAATGTAGCAGAATCTTTAACAACCTGGTGAAAAGGTCAAATGAGAGAGGATGGAGAGAGATAGAGACGGAGGAGATAAGCATGTCGTCTGTATCATTTGGCAAAGTGTATCTTTACATTTCTAACAGAGCAGTGTGTAGATCAGTGTTAAACTAATCCCCCTAATGATGTTACTACACCAATACAACTTGATTAGGTCACCATCGTAATGTGTGTGTGGATCAGCAAATGTATGCGCTATAAACTTTGCAAAAACCCCAACAGCAAACAGTTTTGGATTTGTCCGATGTTTATAGGACATTTGATCAATCCCACTGCAACATCTGCTCATTTGCATAACTCCTGTGTGAAATAGTTGTGCACCTGCGGCAACTAGCTGCTATTATAGCAGAGTTTGTAAGCTACTTCCTAAGCATTCTGCAGACAAAGCTGTATTCAGCTACACCCTACAGCTTAGCTGCATTAATTGAAAGCACCGGCATCCAAGCAACACATACAAATCTGTCTAATGACATTACACACACGTCCTCATCGCATATATGCACTCACAGCTCCCACACAGGCCTGTTTGGTTTCAGATACAGGGAATCCACTGGCTGCCAAATCATTATTAGGGCTATTATCAGGCAAACAGTCCAACACCACCCACAGGGAGGGAATGCATTGGCTGGTTTCTACCTCCACTAAATCCACCACTATGCAAACATGTGACTATTATGCCTTGGTTTTGTTCCTTTTTTAATTTCCTGTTTATGTGGTTCAAAACCAGGCATTTGAATTTATTTTCTCTTCTCTCCCACACCAAAAAAACCTTCACCAATTGTTGTTTTTGGTGATTTCAATTTAGCTTCGGCTTTCAAGCAGGCAGGCACACACCCACATTTTTAAGCTGTTGTACACTCCATTATTGTTCATCAGTTTCTCAAAAGCCTCTTTCACTAGCTGCCTCTGCTCTTTCCTCTGTCAACAGCTTGTTTACCAGCACATGCTTCCTTTTTTTCCCCATTCTTCCTCTCCTCCTTTGTTTCATTACGTTTTTAAGAATAACCCTGGGCTGCTACAACAGATGCTGCCGAGTTAAAAGAGCTTCCGCACACGAACACGCACAACAACTGAACATGCTTTTGTGTTGAAAAGGAAGAGCTGTTAACGCTGTCTATTAGCACAACTGAGAAGTTCATTCTGGTAGAATCACCCACGTTATAATGACATCTCGCTTTCCTGCGCGGCTTTCTCCTTGGCCTTTCACTGTGTGTCTTTCAAATCTTTTCAGAGCTTCTTGAATCCGTCTGTTGAAAGTAATGTTCCTCTTATTGTCATGGATAAAAACTGACGCCCCTGCAAAATGGCAAACAAGTGGCTTGTTTGAGCTAGATAAATATCTGGTTTTATAAATAACTTGTATTCACTTTAAATCCAATTCATAACTCATTATTGTTTTTTTAATGTTTTCAGACATTTTCTTAGCAGTTTGCAGCAATCACTCATGGCTGAATGTCTTCTGCTCTGTAAACAGATTGCTCCATAAAGGCAGATTAAGAGATGCATAGCCGATGAGATTGCTTAAAAAAAAATCGAATAAAACACGCATCACATAGATGGAACAAATTCATGCTGACTTCTCACCAAAACGCCCACATTAAAAGCACGATAACAAAAAGAAACACAGGAATCTGGCGCCCAACCAAAGCCTGCAGCTTTTCTGAAAAGGAGATGGTTGGAAGGCTGGAGAATCATTAGACTGCAGACAAAACAAAGGCACACACACTCACAAACACACAGATGCTGGGAGGCTGAAGTTGTACCGTGTTTAACAAGGAGTGAGAGAAAGTGAGGGACCGAAGGGGAGAATGCTTTTTGAGTGAAAGGCCATCTGCTGAGTCCGTGGCGATGCCAGTCGCTCGCTCGCTTCCCATCGCTCGTACCTGCCAGCCTGCCAAAGCACCCTCAGGAGGACCCAAAACTTCACACACCGCAAACACACACTTGTGCGCCTGTGCACTCGCAGAGCAATAATGGCACGCGCACAGCAATAACTGGTGTGATTTGTCAGCGCCGTGCTGCGTCGAAGGAGCTTTGGACATTTTTTCATGTTTTCCCTCCTGCGGTAACAATAGCATAACAGCACTTTATTAAACGAGAACAGGACAGAACAGAATGGCCTGCAAATCAGCCCGTTTATGAGGCGTAGCTTTGCAGTACCCTGCCAGCCAGGGCTGTGGGGAGTGTGTGTGTGTGTGAGTGAGTGAGAAACACTGTACGGGCATTCATTGTTATTTGATAGTTCAGTGATAAAATTCTCTCTATCAGATTGTTCGAAATGTGGCGAGGATTGTGAATTTGATAGGTGAACTAGGTGCAGAACAAGAAGAAAAAAGCTCTGCAGCACTTGTATCCAGTCCAGTGATTATTGAGGAAATGATTTAAACAGCTGACATTTAGGGAGAAAAAGGCCATCACAAAGGTCTAGTGGGAAATTATTTCAACCCTGGCTGACTCGGTGTCAATTTCAATTCCAATTTAATCATCCTCCACATTGAACCGGTCTCAGGTAATACATCATGTTATTTATAAATTGTGGAGGGGGGGTTCCTACAAATGTACATTTCAGGAACGCAACAGGAAATGAAAGCCAGAGAGACAAAGATGAATGAAAGTGAAGAGAAAAGCAGAGTGAAAAGGGAGAGAAATGGACTGATTGACAGATAAGATTGAAGGTTTAGTAGATGAAAGGAGGGGGGCTTGTGCAACAAGAGAAGAGAGAAAACCAATCCTTATTTTTAGATTTCTCCCAGTTCCTCCAAAACTCTAAGTATGACACTCCTATTGCGCTTAAAGTGCAATCGCCCACCCATCATCTCACCGAGCGTTCCTCCTCGTCTCTCAAACACACTTGTAATCTATCTTTTCATCTCGCGCTCCCTGCACCTCTCCCGTTGTGCCGCCGGCTCTCCTCCTCCATCCATCAATCGCCTTTTTCTCTTTCCATCCCTCCTCTTTCTCTCTATCTTTCACACCATCTCGAAATGTAGCTCTCTAGTGGCGCAAACATACTTCAGATGTTTTCCCTCACCCCCCCCCCCTCGCTACATTCTGTCATTCCCACTGCCAATCTAATAAGCTCTCATTTTATCCTCCACTTGTTTCCCCTTCTTACCTTACTTCTGTCCATCTCTCCCCCCTCGAGCTCTCCTGCCCCTTTCTCTCTAGTGATGTAGCTTTGATCATCGCCTGATTCCCCAGCTACAAACACACCCCACCTTCACACACACACACACACACACACACACACACACACACACACACACACACACACACACACACACACACACACACACACACACACACACACACACACACACACACACACACACACACACACACACACACACACACACACACACACACACACACACACACACACACACACACACACACACACACACACACACACACATTTTGACAGATGTACAGATGTTGTTTAATAGAAAGCAGTAATCAACACTACTTTCTCCCAAGCGTCCCCACCTCTGAAAGGAACAACCTCTAAGAAAGATAGAGACGGAGTGAGGGGAAGATGAAGAGAGAGGGAGAGGAGGGGGCTGAAATTCATGGCGGTGCATCGACCCTTCTGTAAAACCTAGTTAACACCTCCCCAGCCTGTGAAACCTGATTAGTTGAGTGTGAGTGTGAGTCATCATGTGTGTTCATATAACACAGTGTTTAACAGGTTGTTTTGATGCTAACATGCACAACCTCATAATTCCCCTCTGATGAATTTCTTACCAATGTGCTCCCATTCACGTGCTTTGTGTGCACGTGAATGGGAGTGAGTGAGTGAGTGAGTGTGTGTGTGTGTGTGTGTGTGTGTGTGTGTGTGTGTGTGTGTGTGTGTGTGTGTGTGTGTGTGTGTGTGTGTGTGTGTGTGTGTGTGTGTGTGTGTCTGTGTGTGACACAAGCGTCTCCACTGATTACATCCCTCCTAGTCAATAGTGAATAGAGCACTCAGCCTGATAAGCAATCACCTGAATCAATACTAATGTTTGTAGTGTGTGCACATTAGTTGTGTGTATGTTTGCGTGTGTGTGTGTGTGTGTGTGTGTGTATTCCTTAACATTTAGCTAATCTAGACGGAGATCATGGAGGATAAACATTTAGTTACAGGCACGGTAAATTACAGATTCTGTCATCCCTCCTCCTCCTCTCAGCTGCTCTCTTGCCGTTGTACCTTTCTTCTCCGTCCAAAGAGCCCAACGCTTTCATCTCCCTCGCCTTTTACCGATGGCCATTCTTTTATTTTCCTTTCTCCCTCTCATCTCTCATTCCTCTTTGGCCTTTTTGAGATTGAGCACTAACCTTCAAAGGGAGTGATCATGGAGAGTCCATGCTCTTCACATACAGAATAACACAGCCTTTAGTTTGGGCCGCAGCAGCAGCATAAATGTCAAAGTTTGAGGCCCTGCTTTAGCACACCTTTGTAATCCCTTACAAAGAGGCAACGGGATATGACGTGAGACCTTGTGTTTCAGTGAATGCATACAGTATGTACAGTACCAGATAGACCCATATGATTATTGACAGATTATTGTATTTATAGTAGGACAGCGAATAAATGACATCATGGCAGTACTAAATTCAGTCAGTGGCCCTTCAATGTGCCACCAATCAGATTAAAGCTGTCAGTGGCATAATCTGCAGCAACTCATAATGGTGTTAAAGCTGTATAACAGCAAATGAAGTTATAAGGCTGGACATTTTCTTTATTCAGTCAATTGTCAGCAAACTGAAAAGACACAGTCCGTCAGTTGTTCCCACTTCCTGTCCATGACAAAAAACCATAGGCTTCTACTAGTTCTTCAACATAAATCTTTAGAAAGGAACAAAAGTATATACTTTTGCTTTCAGGAAAAGATTTCCTGAAAGCAGCTGGGCACTTTGGTGTTTCTCAAACTAAATACAAGTAGTGCATTTGTTAGGAACTCACAGTCCATGAGGCTGACTCAAAATAAAGCACAGTGACCATGTTCATTAGAAGTTGATTTATTAGATGTTCATAAGAAATTAATTAGAAAGTCAGATCCAAATTGGTGCTTTTTAATGTGTTTTCAAGAGTTTTTGGACAACATTGAAGCTCTATATAGCAGAGGATTAAGATTGATCTTTCAGTTTGATTGTATTTTTGGTCTTTTCATCTGCTTTATTGATAATGAGGGAAAAATTGAGCATTGCCAAGAATATCATTCTGTATTTAATGTGTCATAAACAACTTTATTTAGAGTCATTTTAGGGTGATTTTTGTCATTCATACTGATCGTGTGTTTAGAGAACTTTAGTATCCCTACCTTCCACTGACAACGAAGCAAGTCACAAGGAAGATGAGGAGGACGATTCCCCCGGCGATGGACACAGCCAGGATGGTGGACTGGTTAGGGTCCCCGATGGCAAAAACATCTGTAGAGGAGACAAAAAGAACACAGAGGATTAGTAGTAATATACATAAAGGAGCATGTAGAGAGGATTAGCATGTTTTCTGTACGAGGGAAGATGAAGGGAGGCTGAGAGTAAAAAAAAGACAGCAAGGTGAATGTGGCGAGAGGAAAGAGGGAGTGAGAATGAAATATGATAGCATTAGAAAAGGAGATAAAAGACAGAGGTTGAAGGAGAGGGAAAAAAGAGAGAGTAAAAGTGAGCGATGGAGGCTGATGGAATAGTAAGTAAGGTCCTTGATGAAAAGCTCTCCCGCTCTGCATCGCCTGTGAGGCTATGAGAGTGGACGTGAAAGCCATTCCCATTCGGCCGCACTGTCCAAATGGATATGTTAACAGTGCCCATAACAGAACTTTCTGCAAAGATGCATCGATTTTCACGCCACACCGATCGAGCCATTACTCAAAACAAATACCCCATTCATCTGGCTTAGCAAAGCATGAGCAGACACGTGTGTGTGTGTGTGTGTGTGTGTGTGTGTGTGTGTGTGTGTGTGTGTGTGTGTGTGTGTGTGTGTGTGTATGTGTGTGTGTGTGTGGGTGGGTGGGTGGGTGTGTGTGTGTGGGTGGGTGGGTGGGTGGGTGGGTGGGTGGGGGTGTGTGTTGAAGAGGCAAATGAATGCCCCTAGGCATCCACAGCTAAGCATTGATCTTCTATTACATTTACTGCTGCGCACATTGACAGCCTTCTTTACCAATCCATATAATTGATCTGATTAGATAACCTCGATATGATTGCTATGGGGTCATCTGAATGTGGCAAATCCTGTATTTCACAGCACTGAACGTGACTCTGAACCCGCTGTATGAAGACTCGTTGACAGCTCTGTAGCAGTGATACCCAATCTGTGTCCTGAGCTCCATACAGTCACAGTTTCCTCATGACAGGACTAAAAACCCAACTTAGAAATACTTTAATGATTATGGAATGATTAGTAGGCTAATGAGTGCCCGCTGTATGCCATACAAACAATCTATAGTGCACTGTTATACATTAACTGATTCATCCCACTCTGCCTGCCTGTCTGGGAATCAATGTTCACTTTAAAGAGCACATTATGGGGCCACTAAAGCAGAAAATCCTAGAGCACATAATGAAGCGATAATGAAAGGGGATGACAGGAAACAAAGGAGAAAAAGGACGAGTGACAGAGAGATTGAACAAATCTCGACAGAGCTGTGGCCTGAATCACCCGGCATAGATTTATTTGTGTGTCTCCTCCTCTTCTTTACCAAAGTCTATAAGTATGGAATACATTTGTTAATTAAAGTACACAGTCTCCTTTAGGCAAATACAGACATGCTCTATACACTATTGTAGTAGTTTGAGGACTAGGGGAATAAAAGCAGTATGAAAGGATGAGGATGCCTGGTGTTTCCATGCTCTGGCTTTCAAATGTATGCTTGTTATCATGATTTCTGCCAGGTGCAAACTTCTACTACCGGTTAACTCTTTTTTTCTGGTTGTGGGAATCAAAACACTGAATTACATTCACCGTCCATGAAAGCATGGTTGTTTCTCATTTGAGTGAAATAGGATTTCTTTACCTTATAGTGCGTACTTCTAGGATGCTTTTATGCTGCTGATTTGTTTTATTTTGGGTGAACATGTTTATGCTGCAGGAGGCTTAAATCGGACTCTTACAATACTGCACTGTGATACAAGTGTGATCTTCTAATGTCTAAGAAATGGCATGTAACTATTTTCTGTGCAATTGTTAACAGTAAGAACACAGGGAACCTTTTAAAACAAGGAAAATAGACATAGAAACCATGGTCCTGTTTCACAGAACAAAAAGAAGAGGTAAAAGGTAAATAGTAAAGTATAAATCATGTCTTTACCTTCGTGGCTGGTTTCCAATTCAATTTCTCCGCCGTAGCTCCCGTAGCCCCCGTCGGTCCGAGCCCTGACCCTGAACACGTAGGTGGTCCCTGGCTTCAGCCCGTCCACTGTCATCATGTTGGAGCGAGTCTTCAACACGGTGTAGTTCTGCTCCCGCTGGTTCTGAAGAGGAGGAAAGAGCGAGAGGAGAGAATTCAATACTAAATTCAGTGGATAATATTCAGTGTCTGAGAATAATGTCACCGTGGATAAAAAGGGTCACATTTATAAATATACTCAAGAGGGTTATATAAAGAGCAATGGGCTGTGATATTGAGGCGAGCAAAAAAAGAAAAACCTCTGGGTAAGTCCTGAAATAATAGAAACCTCAAATTGTTTAATGTAAATGTCCCCAGGGGCCAAATACACCTCACTAAGTTTTCATTTGTTCATCGCTGGACCATTTGGCAGCATTTATACATGAGCATCTGTCTAGTCCCAAATCTTTTCCCTTTTACTCATAGGGGCAATGTGTGGTTACTTCATTCCCGCTTCGTTTCAAACTGCCTTGTACAGTGTGTGTGTGTGTGTGTGTGTGTGTGTGTGTGTGTGTGTGTGTGTGTGTGTGTGTGTGTGTGTGTGTGTGTGTGTGTGTGTGTGTGTGTGTGTGTGCGCACAAAATGTGTGTGTAGGAGGATGAATAAGGAATAAGTGTGTCTGTCAGTAAGCTGATGCCCTGCAGAGAGGCTGATACTCTACCTAATGGAAGACACTCTACAACAAGGATTAACACTATTTTACTGCTAATGCCTGCCAACCACACACACACACACACACACACACACACACACACACACACACACACACACACACACACACACACACACACACACACACACACACACACACACACACACACACACACACACACACACACACACACACACACACACACACACACACACACACACACACACACACACGCACACACACACAATTTCATCACCTTGGCCGTGTTTTACGAGGTTTGTTCGACAGATGTGTGGTTAATTGGCTTGGTAGGGGAGACGTGAGGAATAGAGAGATAGAGATTTTCTGATGAACAAGTCATTACGGGCATTCCCCTAGGCTAAACCCAAATTCTAGGAGCCTAGACGATTGAAGCTGAAGTGAAGAAAATGTCAACAAGTTGTGTTAAACCCATTAAAGTAGTACACAGTAAAGAGTAGTTTTTTTGGGGGGGAAATTTACTTTTTTGCTGATACACCACCACCACTCTCATATCTGTATGCTAAATATGAAGCCAAACCCAGATACCGGTGATCTTAGGTTAGCACAAAACCAGGAAATGGGGAAACGGTTAGCATCGTTCTGTCTAAATGTAACTAAACTGCCTACCAGCACCTCTAAAACTCACATATTAACATGTAATATGTCCTTTGTTTATCCATGCAAAAAGCAAAGTGTAGGAAAATCAATATTCAATTTAACAGAGGGTCATGTGTCCGACTAATTCCTGGCCTGGACGAGCTACTTCCTGGATTCTCAGCTAGTTGGTTCCTGTCAGGAGAAAATTAACCCTTCGTAAAACAACAAATCGTTGTAACTCAAACAAACTACATGCAAATCTGTTACTTATGAGCTTCATAGACACTGTTAGGTGCATTTTTTTAAATTATTGGACACAGTAAGGCTAGTTATTTTCGCCTGTTTCCAGCTTTTGTGTTAATTGAAGCCAACCAGCTGCTAGCAATAAATTCAACATGCACTGACAGAGATATCAATCTTCTTATTTTACTCTATAAACAAAGCGTATACCTCCAAAAATCAAACTTATCCATTGAAGTTGTTCCACAGCTCCAGTTTTTAACAGGTTTCCTGTTACAAATCTGAAATAACAGTAAACTGATCTTCATTGTGTGCCGCTTTTAAAAGGAATCAGCGTCTGTGTGCATCTCTCTCACCTTCTCATAGTAGATGACCTCATACTCCACTATCGCTCCGTTTGGTCTCTCCGGACCCTGCCAGGCCAAAGTCACGCTGTCCTTGCTCCGCCTCTCCTTCAGCACCACGCTCACTGCAGTAAACAAAGAAGAGACAAAGAGAGAGTAAAGTTTAATGAGAGGAGAGAGGCAGAGATAAAGACGGCACGCTATGCAGGAGACGAGAGGGATTTCAGATGGATACCCGCTGTGCTATATGACTAGAAATACCCTTATTGGAAGTCATTATCATGTATTTTTGCTAATGAGAGAGAACTAACAAGCTGTTTAAAACGTGTGATTACAGCATTCAACATTGTGTGACATGCGTGTGTATAGTGTGCAATCTGCTCATGTTATTAATGTGTAAACCCCAAACCCTGTGACTTCCTACCCAGCCTTCGCACATGGGGCCCATGCTCGTGAGGGTTGAAAGTGTGTTACTGCTTGTGTACCAATGTGTGTGTGTACTGTAGTAGAGAGTAGCACATGTGACACGTTGGGATCCTAATGAGGTTAACAACCTCCTACATCCCTTCCACCTCCCCCCCTGCTGCTATTACACACACATCTATAGTACGGGGACTATTACTCATCACCAGCCTGTCATATGCACTTCTCTGGCAGCACTTTCCCACAGCCCGACACTGCGAAAGATGCACGCATGATTATATTTGTGAAGGAAGGGTTTCAGGGGTGTCATTTTGTGGTATCAGGGAGATGCAGCAGAGCAGTGATTTTATAGTTGCAGTATAAAAGCATGATAATATTTTTGACCACACTGCAATCAGGAAACAATTTTGAAAAATACTCCCGCTGAATGATAGTTCAAATTCCTAGCTCAGGCTGATGAATACGTTCTTCCCCCGGATGATTTTATTTTCCAATCAGCCTTTAAAAGTGGATTTTGGTGAAGGCATGCAAAATCCTTTCTTTCTTGAATTTGTGCTGCAATTTAAATCTGAATACCTGAAATAACTGTCTGTGTAAACAAATACTGGTGTTTTAATATCTATATTTAAATGTGGGGGTTCAGATTTTTACATATATATTACGCCTGTATGCTCTCACCTGTCTGGGATGTAGTGACATTGATGACCACCGTTCCTCTGGGGATGGGGCTGAAGTCGGACACTCCGTTCTGGCTCTCAACAGTGAAGCTGTAGTTAGAGTCCGGCTGCAGGTCGGTGACCAGCACGCTGGCTGACGAGAGACCAAACTGTCTGGGGACAAAGTGAACGCTGCTACCACACGGTGTGCACTTCCTGCCGTCTCCGGAGCACTTCCTGCAGTGGAGGCTGTAGCTGATGTCTCCTCTGCCTCCTGTGTCTCTGGGTGGAGACCACTCCAAGGTGACGCAGGTCTCGTTCACCGTGGATATGGGGTTCTCAGGGGCAGATGGTGGACCTAAGGAGAAGATCATTTCAGTCAACATGGGAAGTGTATTCCTTTTATGTTCAAGGTTAGTTAGATTTAAGGTTAGTTTATTTGTATAGCACATGTTAAGACACAGAGGCAATTCAAAGCGCTTCACATAGGCATTTCACGCATAATAATAATAAAAACACAGGAAAAAAAAGAAAAAGAAAAAAAAGACAGTTCATAAAAGCGATGAAATACTGGCTGCAGCTAAAAGTGCAATAATAACGGTTAAAGGATCTCAGGATAGGCTGCATTAAAAAGAAAGTTGTTTTTTATAAAAGCGCTATACAAGTCTCATGTATTATTATTATTATTATTATTATTATTATTATTATTATTATTATTAAATGTTTTTAACCTTGATTTAAAAGAACCCAGGGTTGGGGCGAACCTCAGAATTGCAGGCAGTTTGTTCCAGCTTGTAGTGCATACATGCTAAAAGCTGCCTCAGCAAATTTCGTTCTGACTGTGTTGGAAAAACAGAAACAAAACTGCAATAATAAAGCAGAGAGAGTAGAGTCTTATTCGACCAATCGGGAAATGACTGGAAGTCGAATGTGAGGCGTATAAATGTGCCTTTTTTATCTCCAAAGGAACTGTAATTGTACAGGACTTCAATGATTTAGCATTGCACCCCTATAACATGGTCTGAATAGGATAGAGAGTTTAGATTCAGAAGAACCAGAGATGTTGTTTTCCCAGCATGCACTGGGTGAGTGGCATGTTAAAACCATACAGTCTATGGTTAAAACCCACAGGATTCACTGTCTATTCACACACCATTCCAGTCCAAGCTCACATAACAGTGACTGACCAAGGTTTTTTTATTTCGTCTACATTCTCTTTCCATACATTGTCTTCATGTTCATTACCAGACGTTACAGTATATGGTTTCCATTAAGAGCAGCATTTGCATTGATTAAATTAAAAAATAATTAACTGGAGGGTGGACACTTGCCGCTCGATTAATGAATAGTTGTGGAATGGACAGAGATAAAAAGAGCTTTGCTGATTGTAAATGGGACAGTATGAGAATATATTACACTTCCACTTAAATACATCTTTAAAGAGAATTCACTTGATGTTTAATCGTCGGCGCTCCAATGCACGGAGGGTTTTACCATGGGGAAGTTAACTGATACTCTTTTGGGGCTGCACTGCAGACAATTAATACTGAGTGGACGATGATCTATAGAAAGGGCCCAGAGTCATTTTTCTCATGAGTCAGGTACATTTTATGATTTAGAGTGGTTAATATTGCTCTGAACTTCAGCTGCAATGATTAGTGTATCACAGAGTCCAAAAAGTGTGCCAGTCATCATTCTCAAAGAAGCAAATGCACACAAATGGTATTAATTAGGCATTTAGCCGTAGTGCGTTTCTGATGGCACATACATTAAAAAAAAATATGTGGATAATATTTCACTTTTTTTTTTGCAATTGAAGCAGCATAGTGGGGTTTTAACACAGATTCTGTGATGGCCATTTTGTCTCTTAAAAAACCACAGAGATTAAAATTCAAGATTTGACTGGATGTATGTGTTATTTTATTTTTAAGTTGTCGTACTTCGATGAAAGATGCCGGACAAAATTTAATTTGAAATTGTGTACTACACTTGTATAGAAACGTTGTGTATGCCTACATGGATCTAAGAGGTATGAAAGAGAAGAGACAAACTAGGAATAGAACAGAACTAAGTAGTAGCTTAAAGGCAGAACAATTATAATTTATTTTACCAAATTGTGTTTAAAATTCAATGAAATCCTGTTTAGGGCCACAAAAACATTTGTATGTTTGTGCCTTATTCATCCCGCAGTGTCTGCCTGAAAGCAGCCTTATCTTGAAGCACACACACACACACACACACACACACACACACACACACACACACACACACACACACACACACACACACACACACACACACACACACACACACACACACACACACACACACACACACACACACACACACACACACACACACACACACACACACACACACACACACACACACACACAGCTTTGACTCAGAACATCATCAGGAAAAATGTAAACAAATTAAATCTTTGCATTGTGTAACTGTAAAGACCTTAAAGCACAACATGTATTCTGCTTATAAAGTCATAAAGTGGGACAAATTAATTGCATGTTTAACTATAAAATCAGTTTTCCGTTTGAAGTTTCCTGCCGCTAAGCATGCTGGGAAATGTGTTTGTAGTGTGTGTGACATCACATGTGACCTTAATGGAATGACATCCTCACAGTTGAGAGTAGAATCGATGACATCACATGGCTTAGATCTAGACATTGCAAGGAGCGCTCTGAAGTTCCGTAATTCCTCAGTTGTTCAGTTCAGAGCGGTGAGTAGTACACATATTCAGTCAGAGCAAAAAAACGTCACAGTTTTCTCGACAAAACACGTACTACTTTGACACATAGATTTTTATCCCTACGCACAAAACAAGTCCACAGACAGTGCCATGGATAGAACAAAGTCAGACCAGAGCAACAAGGAGACATCCGACAGCCAGAACGATGAGAGTCTCCTGCAGTTTGACGCAGAGACCGTCAAACTGCTCATGATGAGAGGAGATGAACTCTTTGAGTGTGTGACAATCTGTGAGGAAAGATACAGCGCTCTGGAGGAGGAGATGGAAGCTAAAGAGGCTCAACACAAGCAGCAGCTGGAGGAGAACCTGGTGACCATAAACCTGCTGAAGAGAAGAGAGGAAGAACTCCTTCAGAGCCAGGAGAAGTCCACCAAGGACCTGGCTGAGACACAACAGAGCTGGGAGAGTGGGAAACAAGGCATGAAGTATGTAGTGGACGAGAAAAACAACCAGGCCGCTAGAAACCACACCTTGGAGAGCGAAAAACAAAAGATGGAATGGAAAGTGAAAGGGGTGATGAAGCACAACAGTCAGCAGACCTTTAGAATCCAAACCTTGGAGAAGGAAGTCCAAAAGTTGGTGCTCCAGTTGAAAAAGCAGGGAGAAAAGATCCCAGAAGACCAACAACCGATGGAGACCAAACTAAAAGAGGTGTCTCAGGAAAAGGACGACCTTGCAAAGAAGAACCTGAGCTGTGAGACTGAGCTCAAAGAGGTGGAGGAGGAGAACGAGCGTCTGGCAAAGAACAACAAAAGCTGGGAGACGGATGTCAAACAGCTGAAAGACCAGATGAGAGAGAAGGAGGAAAAGCTCTCCAAAGACCTGGCCGAAAAACACCTGAGCTGGGAGACTAAGTTAAAACAGGTGGAGGCTAAATGCAAACAGGTGGAGAAGCAAAATAATCACTTGGCCAAGATCAACAAAAGCTGGGAGACGGATGTCAAACAGCTTAAAGACCAGATGAGGGAGCAGGAGGAAAAGTTCTCCAAAGACCTGGCTGAAAAACACCTGAGCTGGGAGAGTGAGAAACATCAGCTGGAGGACGAGAGGAGAGAGATGGAGACTACATTAAAACAGTTGGAGGAATCCAAGAAGAAGCTGGTGGAGGAGAACCACAGCTTGGAGTTGGACGTCAAACTGAAGGACTTGCTAGTGAAGCAGTTTGAGAAAGACATGGAGGTGCAGCAGGAAAAGTCCTCCAAACAACACCAGAGCTGGGAAACCAAGGCTAGTTTGTTGGAGACTGAAATAAAAGAGGTTACTCAGGAGAAAGAGGACCTGGCTCAGACACTTCAGAGCCAGGCGACTGAATTCAAAGAGATGCAGGCTCAGTTACATCAGGCAGAGGATGAGAACAACCTGAGCTGGGAGACAAAAGTCCAGCAGCTTGAAGAGGAGATGAAGGAGCAGAAGGAGAAGTGCTCCAGAGACCTGAGCCAGAAACACCAGAGCTGGGAGGCCACGGTTCATCTGATGGAGACTCAACTGCAGGAGGTGAAGGAGGAGAAGGACAACATCGCTCAGACGCGACTGAGCTGGGAGGCTAAAGAAAGGAAAATGGAGGACGAGAAGACACTTCTGGAGGACCTGTGTCTTCACATGAAGAATAAGAGCAGAGGATTCTTCGCTCGCAGGAGGGCGACTGAGGAAAGGGACGCCATTTTGCAGAAAATGCTATGCAAGATGCAAGAGAAGGAGATGGGAAAGGAAGCAAAGGGGGAGAAAGAGGAGAAGGAGGAGGCTGGACGTCAGTAGCTGCCTTTTCCTCTCCTCTTTGCCTCCTCCCTTTCCCTCACCTCCTTCCTCCTACCTCACCTCCTACTGCCTTCCCCTTTTCATACTCAGGGTTTTCTCCTGGAGCTCAGGTTTTCCCACAATCTATATAATGGAATGTAAAAAAACTCACTATTAAGTCCCTCCCCCATTAACTGTACTTCCTGCTACCTCACCCTCTCTCACCTTCCTCCATACTTCCTCCTCACTTATCCCCAAACTCTCTCCTCCACTTCCCTCACCTCTTTCTTCCCACATCACCCCCTCCCTTCCCCTTGCCATATTTAGTGTTTTTTGGTTGTGTTTAGCCTTGATTTTAAAATTAAATGTTAATTAAATGTATTATGTGTATGCCTCACTGTGTAAACCTATACAGTATATATGCATAACTGTATGACATGTTGGTTACTAAAGTACTGGTATCTGTTCTATTTGCGATTTAAACAACTTTGAATTTAATAAATACAACAACAACAATCTAATCAATTTTTTAATCTAAAATACTGCATATTCATTGCTTTAATCAGAAGGGACTCGTCAGTACTTCATAAATCCTATGAAACCTCACCAAGCCAGTCTTCTTTTATTCACTTTCAGCCCATTTTATGATCTGTAGTCTCCAACTGAGCCGCTAGATCAGGAGACATGCTGCTGTTCCTTTAAACCCTGATGTTTGGGTTCTAGTTCTGCCTTTTTTACTGAATCCATGAGGATATATTACATTACATTAGCTGGTGCTTTATCTAAAGCAATGTACTGTAAACTAAAAGTAGAAGTACTCAGATCTTGTAGTTGATTAAAAGTAGTAACAAAAGTTACTGAATGCAGCTAAATACATGATATAATGTGTCCTCCCAAGCTTCCTTGCAGTCAAAATGGCGGCAAGACGACAAAAAATAGGGATTTAATCATCTAGTATCCCGCCTAAATGTAGTAAATCTTAACAAATCAGGTGTGGAGTTAATCTACAAGACTATCTGGTAAAAACAGACCAAATCTTTCTATGGATGTCAGTTTCTGAGCAATGATAAAGACCAAAATGTGGCTTGGACCAAACTAGGTAATGCTTGTTTCTGGCGTGTTGTTGTAGATCAATTTAGGCCCCTAATAGTCCATTGAGAGGAGTGAGGAGTCAGCACTCAATGACTCAACTACTAACGGTTCCCTCGTATGCAAATCATTGGTTTTTGGAATGTGTGTTTGGAATATATCTGGTTTACAAAAGCTTATGGGTTTTTAACGCTTTGTTCTACGACATAAATGAACACAGTAAATAAATACCCCACTTCACTTTTTGCTTCATAGGAAAAGTGGTTGTCAGCAAGTGTCTAAATGAGACGACTAAACGTAATCACGCCCAACATTAGCCGCCTTTAGCTTAGCATTTACTCCTCAACTATTATAAAAGTGGTGCTAATATGTGGAGAATTTATCATACAGTAATTGTTTGCCACAGATCTGATTTTCTGGAATAGTGCAAAAGACAATTTGAAAAATCCCATCGACTTTCAGTCGAGGGAACCATTGCGATGCTAACATGCTTACATCCAAGTCGGCTAACAAACAGACGTCATCCCTGCACCGCTCTATTACAAAAGGAAATGTAAGGCTTGTTGTCCTCTGTCTACACCCTGTCATTATTAAATATAAACTATAGCAGTAATTTGAATCGTACTAAGGGTGTATTTCATTTCTAGTTATCTCTTAATAACAAATGTATTACCCCCTAATTCCCTGTACTTCTTCCACTCTGGTTTGGTACCCAATGTGTACAAAACATTTACAAACTGTTATTCTAAATATGACTAATTCAATATGTTTGATAGTGATATATCAAACCAAATAGCTGTAATACTGGAGCATCATCCTTCAGACGCCTGGTGTACCACAACGATGTAAAACACATAGAGGGATATAGTGATATGTAATGCTTTAAACACGATTATATTTGTTTTTCAGAGGAGTGAAATAGTGCAAAAATTAATTAAAATCAACTGATCTGTATATAATGTCAGTATTTTTTAAGTGTGTCTGCAGTAAGCAGAAACAAACAAATAATGCACTTAAAATAAAGAATTATATATTTTGTATTAATGAAGACAGAAAAGACATGTGTGCTTTCAAAGAGGCTTGTGACCTAGTGACTTTGTCACCAAAGATGCAACCAGATTATATCTCATTATTCAACAATAAACGATATTCCTCAATTCTGCCTTTTTCTGTGCTTTCTCATTGGCAGATCTTTTTAAAAAACATCAGGAAGGTCAGTCTGAGGGAACCACAACCGGCCGACTCATCATCAACGTAAGCCTTTACTGTGCTATTCCTGTTGTTTGAGAACCACTCTAATGGAAGCCATTGATTATGGGGGTTCACAGCACGGTGCGGGTATCCCAACCGTAAGGAAATGTATCAGTAGATGCTTTCAGCCTGACATCTCATCAGGCCCTGGCCATGCAGCGAGCCCCAGGGGCCCGCTGACAGAGCCTGGGACTTTCCTGATTAGCCTTCCCAGTGGCGAGGCTCTCCAAAGCACAGGGGGGATAGGGGAAAGGTGGGAGTGGGGGATGGAGGCCATTCTGTGGATAATTGAGGCTGTCGCTCGTACATTTCCTGAAAAGATGTGATGACTGATACTGCTAATTCGGTCTTTTTCTCTCTCCATCCCCCCCACTTCCCTCGGCCACACTTAACTGTCCATCTTCTCTTCTACTGATCGGTCTTTTATGACATTTAAATGATATGCCTCTGATAGTTCACTATTTCCCCTGCTGTTCTATTCTTTGCCTGTGTCTTGAGTGTCATTATCCATGTCTCTATGACTAATTCTTTCACCTTTTCTCCTTATTTCCTCATTTTTCAGTTCAGTCACTTCACTTCAGTTCTAGCATGTGCGTGCATGTATGCATGCCCATACATATTTGAACGAATCGTTACTCATTTCCAGGCGATAACACAATCGTCACACATCTCACCTGCTACAACGATTAATGAGTGTAATCTACCATAACCTGATAATGGGTTTGGGTATATGTGTGTGTGTGTGCACATATTTTTTTAGCCCCACCATTTCCCAGTCCTTTCCCACCCCTATATATACCCCTATAATCCATCTCTTACTTTTCCATCTTCCCTCCTCATCATTTCTATTCTCCTCCGTCCCTGTTCCTGAGGATGTGGTCTGATGATACCCCTGGCTCCATGGTTTTGTGTGTTGGTGTGTGTGTCTATGATCTTGAGTGAGACACATCATCAGATTTCTATCACAGTATCACCCATACCAGTGTTCTCATCTGAGATATATGTGGTGGTAACCACAAAAACGTGTGTGTGTGTGTGTGTGTGTGTGTGTGTGCGTGCGTGCGTGCGTGCGTGCGTGCGTGCGTGCGTGCGTGCGTGCGTGCGTGCGTGCGTGCGTGCGTGCGTGCGTGTGTGCGTGTGTGTGCATGTGTGTGTTTGTGTGTCTCTAGTGTTGTGTAAACCAATAGCGGCTGAGGAGGAAGAAAATACATGGTGGGATTATGTATAGAAATGGAATGCAGCCAAGCGATGTAAATTCATACAGGAATACCTTGCAGAGTAATTAAATTAAATGTAATCCAATCATTGTGACACAATGCAATTCTATAACCTTACAATGTATACAGCCAAATGCAAATATCTGACTTCCTTGAGAGCCTGGAATACACAATGTGGTATGAAATAAGCTTCCAGCTGTATGACTGTGTTGGTGACATGTGTGTGTGTTTTGCCCAGTGATTGCATTACTCACGTGAGCAGGCCATGGAGCGTGGGTCGGCCTCGGCACGATAGAAACCTTTCTCGCAGACGCACTCGACGGCTTGTTCCTGCGGGGACGAGCTGTGAGGAGGACATTTGGTGCAGTAGGCATCAGTGGCTGAAGCTTTGTAGGTACCAGTTCGGCACGCTGGAGAGAGAAGACAGATAAACACAGGGTTAGAGGCTGTGCTGTGTTGACCCTTTAGGACTTTTCCCCTTTTTCATACACCAACGAAGTCTGTGCCAGAAATCAATGTCCTCCAGAAATGCTTTTATAGGATAATTTAGGTCAATTAAAGCTTGGGTTACATTTTTTAAGATTGATTTTTTCATTTACCATAACACTATTCTCGCCAAAGGAACTGACAGCAGCATTGCTTAAAAGTCACTGCATACTGTGCTACGCAGTCACATGATAGGGTGGAGGTTGTAAACAATCATTTGCCTGCTTCAACACTTGTTAATGTTCCTCCCGCTGTATGACTGAGTACAGTGTCATAATAACTGACAGAAATAATGCTTCAACAAAAAATAAATTAAACCAGAATTCTGCAGAAGTAGAGTATGAGGGAACTGCAGACACTCAAAGCAGAACATGTGAAAAAAAGGCAAAAACAACAGGCTACAACAAAGCTTTCATATACACTGATAGGTCATAAGAAGTGCCATGAAGCACCCTTGGCTAAAAAAAGGAGAAAAAAAACATTTGATTTAATATATTGTGACATTAGGTCTACGTGAGATCCTCTTACATCAGGCTGAGGGCCTGTATAACCACAGGGCGGTACAGTAGAATAACACAGTGCAACAGCAGATCAACTGTCATCCCTGTTATATCAGATTTAGATCATCTGACAACCGGGGGAACAGAAAAACACAGGCGCAGTCCCAGCAATAGTCACAATATCATATTATGACTATTGCTATGGCTGTTTCAGTGGCTGCATATTAGTCATTATGTGGAGTCATAAAACTGAGGAGGGAAAACCGTGCTTCCGCTCAACAGGAGCTGTCTGCTGAAAATAGATTGGGGACGTGAATGATTTCCCTTTTTGCATCTCTAGGCAGTAAAATGAAATTCCTGACGTCCCCTTTGGTAATCTGAATATAGATTACGCATGTATTTATTTATACATTCACAGGCCCGGTATTCTCATCTTCGCCAGCTGCCACGGCGGTAAATAGTATTACAGTGTACAAAACCCCATGTTAAAGAAAATGAGGGCGTCTCAAATGCAATTCAATAGATGCCCTGTGTGTATGTTAGTGCTTGGATAGGTTGGATCAATGATATATAGAATCCGCCAGGTGCTGATTGCACGTTCGTGTGCTGAGCGCTTGTGTGCAAAGGTGTTAAGTACGTGGCGAGTGAGAATGTGTGTGTGTGTTTGTTTGTGTGTGATCGTGTGTGTTCGCTTGCTGATTGCTTGTGCTAGTGGTGAAGGTCACGGATTTAATCAAGCTACACGTCACTCGTCCCAGAAAGGCTGTAAATTATCACACACACACACACACACACACACACACACACACACACACACACACACACACACACACACACACACACACACACACACACACACACACACACACACACACACACACACACACACATTCTCTTACGTAGTTAACCTGCTTGATAGAGGGATGGTAAAGTGGACTAAAAGAAGTGTGTTTCCTCACTGTGGAGGTAAGTTCTTCCACCTGGACGATATGCTCGCTCGCATGCAGACAGTATTTTTAGGCAAATCATTCATCATAGGGGAGCAAAGTCCAGTAGCACAATCCCCAAAAGACCTGAGAGAACACTAGCAAAGGGATGTGTGTGTGTGTGTGTGTGTGTGTGTGTGGGGGTGTGGAAAGGAGAGAAAGAAAGAATAAAGGAAATAAAGAAAGAGGAAAGGAAAGGGAGTGATAATTCTCAAAGGGCTTCTGCTCTCTTTCCTTCTTCCTGTCAGCTTCCAAGGTAATGGGTGCCTATGTGCTGTGCTAGTGACTGTGTGTGTGTGTGTGTGTGTGTGTGTGTGTGTGTGTGTGTGTGTGTGTGTGTGTGTGTGTGTGTGTGTGTGTGTGTGTGTGTGTGTGTGTGTGTGTGTGTGTTCTGTTGGCTGGGCTGTAGGAGTAGGGTGGAAAAGGAGCTTTTCTCCGGGGACGTTCCATCCGGAGAGTCCTGGCTCCGGGCGCTGGCCAGCCACAGAGGCACAAAAGGACCCTTGCGCTAGAGGACAGATAGGGCACCCCATGCCAGGCCTGGCATATAAACAACTGCCTGATCAAAAACTTTTCGCAAGAATGGCGGCTTGGCTGCTCTGAGTAGAGCTCCCTTCTCCCTCCTTAAGTTTTCTACTCTGCTTTTCAACCTTGTTCTCACTCTCCCGCTTTTCTTGCCTCTTTTTTTTGCTCAAGTTCCTTCACGTGTGTGCCCCATGGGAAATGTGTTACTTGAATTGGTTCCCTTATGATTAATGATTTACCATAGATATGTAAAAGAGACAAGCGGGCCGAGGCAGCGAGATAGTGCTCACATGCAATCACACCCGAAAAAAGATAGAAGAAGTGCAAAAAAGTTTATTCACAAAAACAATGTTGTGGAACCGTGAGTAAACTCACAATTTGCATCTTCTTTAAAGTAATAGTTGATAGTGTGTGTGTGTGTGTGTGTGTGTGTGTGTGTGTGTGTGTGTGTGTGTGTGTGTTTGTACATATGTGTGTGTGTTTTTCTCATAAAGACAAAGAGTGGCCTCAGATCCAGTGTCTTATTAAATATTCATCCAGTCACCAGAGAGACTTAGTGTATTTATGCCAATCGATAGCTCTTAGATATGATATAGTACTGCTACTCAAGACACACCCTCAGTCACCACGCACTGATTGAGAAGAGAACAGCCCAACTGTGTCCTCTGGGAAAACATTGTCAAGGATGAGCTGATAAAGATCTACTCCTTTTTTTACAATTTCTAGGGCTGCAAATACTGTTTTCTTTCTTTAATAAATTACAAAAAATTGTCAAATTAACCTATAACTGTTTCTCAAACCACAGGGATATGTCTCTGGAAAGCCGCAATCATCAATGTCTATGTTTATGAACAATGTGTGACTGATTGTGTTTAAGGAGTATTTACGAAGCCACAGATGATTTTACCCTAACTCCAGTGAAATTCAGCTCTATTGAGTTCTCAGCGTCTCTACTACTTGTTTTGGTTTGTGGCTCACAACATTACAGTTTTGGTTCACTTTCCACAGACATCAACTATCTATTCAGCTGAAACAGGTTGCAAGAAAGCTTTTATAAAACTGCTTGAGATTAAAGGTTAGAGGTGTCATGGCTGTCAGGCTACCCTCAAGTCCTCTCTCCCTCATTGAACTGGTGGGCAGTATGAAACATCTGAACCTCAAACATCTAGAGCAGTGGTTCTCAACTGGTGGGTCGTTTCAAGTGCGTCGCGGATGTGTGAGTGAAGAAAAAAGAAATTGGAAAAAGAAAATTGGAATTCTTTTTTTTTTTTCGGGGGGGGGGGAATTCAAACTTTTATTTTGAAGGCCCGATTTTCTAACGCTGTGCATGCAGTCGGCGTTGGACTGGAAGTGCCGGAGACCATAAACGGTTTTGAAAACTTCTGTCACGTAGTGATCATCTTCTCAATAAAATATCTTTGCTGATGTTTTTTCGAGTCTTCTGGCCAATCAGAATCAAGATTGTTGCCGGAAGTCCCCACGGAAAATAACTTTGCGGTAGAACTCTTCTTTATACATCCATGGGTACAACTTCAGATAAAAATGAACACATAATGAAATATGACCCCCGGTTTGATGATTGACAGGTCACAGAACAATGGGGGCTATCTACCCTTACCCACAATTTAAAGTAAGTCACACAGACTATCTCCTCTTTACTCTTCTCGCAGCAAGATATCAGAACAAAGCGAAAAACAAACAATGGCATAAAATATTATTAATATGTCGGGTAGTAATAGATTTATTTATTTTCTTCTCAGTGTATCAGAATGCATAGTTTATGTTAGTATTTCTAAAAATCTCCTGGGGGAGAATCCCCCCAGACCCCCCTGCTGGGGTTGGGTTTTCAGCATGTGTGCCTTTTTATATAGTTCAGCTTTGATTCCATCATCTCATTAAACCTTTTAGTTCTGTGAAGCATTGGTCTGAAACAGCTATCCTCATTGTCTCAAGTGACTTAATGGTCTCTTCTGACGTGGGTGAATTCTATGTTTAGATGCTGCTGGATCTTAGCGCAGTGGACAACGGCAGCCTGACTGAAAGGTTTGGGCAGTGGGTGGGTATCTCATGGTGTGCTGTGGATTCCTATCCCACTGGAGATTCTCTGTGTCTTTTTTACCTTTTATGTCTGAAACTGCTGCTCATTACTGTGGTGTGCCTCAGGGTTTTGTCTTGGGTCCTATATTATTTGCTTTGTGTATGCTTTCCTTAGGTCATTGAGAGCACATTTAAATGTACCTCTTATCACTGTTTTGCTGATGAGATCCAATAGAGTGGTGCAGTAACATGTCCTAAAACCCGGAAGTAAGCTGCGCATGGGTTCGCTCGACAAAAAAGCAATGGGATTTCTCCATAGGATTTTGGAAAATAGCTCGCAATGAGGTCTGTGGAAAACGAACCTGTTTTGTTCAACCGGATAATCTCCACATGTCTACCCTACTTTTATAATTTACGAATCATAAATCTAATCGCCAGAAGCCAGGGGCGGCGGGTACTGTAGGCTAGGGAAGGCTAAGCCTTCCCAAATATTTGTGTCACTGCATCCTGGTAAAATAAAAATATAATGTTTGTGTCTTTGACATTAGCGCTGCTATGCAGCCACCTGTGCCCTGTACTACGAAGCTAGTTCAACAGACCCTGGATATGTTTGACAGTGTTTCCCCTAGGTTTACTGCCTTGGCAGGGTGCTGCTCGGGTAGCCTACCCCGAAAAAAATTGTTTATCCTCTGGAGCAGAGAGAGGAGCTGTGGATTATTGTTATTGATATCGTACAGTAACAAAGTATTTGTACTTTTATTCAAACTGTATTCCCTTCTTATCATGTAGTCTACACTTCTTCCTTTCATTGATACATTTAAATCACCTGACTACAGCATAACATACCTGCTGCAACCCTGTGCTGCTGCTTCTCTCTGCCTCATCCTCTATTGCTGGAGGCAGCTCCACCTCATCTGATCTCTGATATGAAAGCAATCGTGTTATGATCATATTGAGCTATTGGTTTGAGTCTAACATTAAACAAGCAGTCTGCTTGTCATACATTGCTGACGATACATTTGAAGTGGCAATTTGTTGAGTCACTGCCGCTAAATGCCGGTAGCATCAAGCTAGCAAATCCTGCATTAGCCTCACATCAACAGGCGTAGACAGAACATCCAATTATCCTGAGCTAATTTACTGAATAAACCAACTCACATCTCCTGTCTTTTTTTTCACCCAACTCATTAGACTGTTCTTCTGCTGGCGTTTTATTGTTGTTTTCTGTCAAATTCAATACTGTAGTTAGAAACCGCGGTACCTCACAATCTGTGAGCTATTTTTAGAATGCGCACGCTACGTTCGTTGTCGCGTTCGCATGCGTCCACCTGGGCAGGCTGTGTGTCCTTCTCCCGTGACGATAACGGCTTGCGGTTTAAAAATAATAATAATAAACGAATTTGAAACTGGGGGGGGGAAACAAACTGGCAGACAGCAGAGCTCGGCGCAATAAAGCAGATTTGTCTGACTTTTTTTACACGTTGTTATTCTCCTCCTTTCCTTCGCTCTTGTCTCTGATTGTGAGTGTGTGCATTCGTGTGTGTGTGTGTGCGGAGCCCCGCCCTTCAGAAACAGAGCGGAGGGAGAATGTGAATACACAAAGCAGTGGACACTGAAACATGCACATACATTGGATAATTAACATAGGCGTTTGGTTTATTTAATAAAATGTCGTAGAACAAAACGTGATCCGTCTCTTGAATTTGTGTCAACCACAAACCTTATTTCGAGCTATTTTCCAAAATGCTATGGAAAAATCCCATTGACTCTGAGACAAGGGAACCGGTAGGAGTAAAATGCTAACTCACTTCCGGGTTTTAGGACTCGTCACTGCACCACTCTATTGTATGTTTTTTTTTTTACACAGTTGTCTGACTGCCATATAAAACTACATTTTGACCAGTCTGTTTACTTTAAAATATATCGTTTCCCCATTCATGTTTCTTCTTTGCTAAACTGAGAATCACATCCTGAGCTAGACATGATAATTCAAACTTTTATATCATCCCAGTGAATTACACATTTTGGCATCAGAAGATTTTTTTTTTTAAACCTTCATTTAACCAGGTGGTCCCATTGAGATCATCGACAAGTCTCCCTTTTTCAAGGGTGACCTGTCCATTTACTATGACTGGTTATGTAACCGGCAAGTGCACACAAAGTAACATGTATCTCATAGTTAAGGCTCTTACATCGTAAGTACATTCAAAATGGCAAATCTGGATGTATGCAAAATCCCATCAACTGCACTCTTCTGAAAAAGAAAAACACAGTCCAGTTTGGAACCTTCTTTTCTCCTTCACTTGTATAAATGTCCTTGCAAATATTAATTGCTGCATTCTTGCTTTCTGTCGCACTCGGGTCAGGTCTAACATTGGTTCCCTGCCGGCCGTACCATAGAGGGCACAGAGGAGAAACCTGGGGGGTATATAATGTGTATACATGTGTGTGTTCTTTCGAGAGGGATTCATACTTGGTGGTATGTCTCCCTTGGGCCAGTGTAAAGCTTGCTGGCCCTACGGGAGATGAGCTCCATAATAGTCACCATGGCAACAGGCAGAACCCTTCTAGTACCCGTCGAGTGCCACGGCTCCTGGAGCACACATCAGTGTGTGTGTGTTTGTGTGTGTGTGTGTGTGTGTGTGCGTGCGTGCGTGCGTGCGTGCGTGCGTGCGTGCGTGCTACCGAGGCGGTTGTTGAGGCCACCTACTTAAAAATTGATACATCAAGCGTCTGTGCAGAAGTCTGACGAGATTGAACCTGACGTCCTTTACGGCCACCGGGGTCGCATCTGTATGTGTGTGTTTGATGCTCATGTTTACATTGCTGTGAAACTTGCTTTCGGTTCAGTCGACATTTTTCTGGCAAAACAAAGTGTAAAAAAAAAAAGCCCTATTATGTGAAAAAAATATATAGAGTTATTTGCGAATAAATGATTAGATGCTCAATGCTGTGTTAGCTTGCACACACTGCGAGGACAAAAAGCTGGTGGAAAGTTGGCTAATATCCCTTTAGTGGGACACTGCAGGAGAAAATGACACATGTGACTACATTAACTCAGAATGTGCTTGTGTAGTCAACAATTTTCCTGGTTGATAAGTGGAAGTCATATGTGCACGTGTTGTTTGTTTGGCGTGTTTATAGAGTAAGGAGCAGAGCATGAGTGTGTATGTTTGAATGTGTGTGAGTGGGTGGTAATGAAGGTTTGTCTGAAATAAAGATGTCGACATCAGAGTCCAGCTGCCTGCTGTGAACTAATCCCTAATCAGAGTTCATAACAACCTTCACCACTATAATATTCACCATAAGTACTAATCCTGTGAAACACACACCATTTCTGCCGAAGCCTCTTGTGATGACATTACATCCGCACGCTTGATGTTTCTTTTTTCCCAAAGTAATCATTATATCAACTTATTAAACAATAATTACCTCTTATAATGTGTACTACAAACAACAGGAGGAGCATTAAAGCTTCACAGCACTTTGCCTTCACAGTTCTTTTTTATTTGTTTATAATGGTTATTGGGGTGATCAACAAAAGATAACAGCTCATCTGCACAAGTTGCCTCTTTTTGTTTGTTGTTGGGTTTCTGCTGCTTGCTTTATTGTGCAAATACTTATCCTTTTTGTGAGGCAGTTATTAAATACCTTTTTGTTGTTAAACAGTTATTTCATTGTTTATTTATCCTTTATTTGGCCTGGAGGTCTCATTGAGATGATAGATCCCCTCTTTCAGGGTTGTTTTTATGTCATATTTAAACATCACACCTCTCACTAAAACAAATTACCATTACTGAAAACAATCAACAAAAACACAGAAACAAACAAACATTTAAACATTGATTAGCTTATCATAAGCAGTCTGAACATGAGATCTCTAAGGACAAGTCAGAAACCTTTTTTGTTGTTGTTTTTCTATGGAAATAAGAAATGGCCATGGTTGCTGATAAGTGGCAGTAATTGCTGTCTAGTTTAACCCAATTATCTAGTCATGTCATGACTGATAAACAAGCTCTAAACATAATGAATTACATTGCTACTCACCATGTTGATTTTTAACAGAAGGGGCATTTGCAATTTTGTTTTGCTTGTACTTAGCTTTTGCTCATTGGTACTAACACATCAGCATACTGGGTCTCAATGGAAGGCTAACCCACCTGAACTAACATTATGTATGAACGCTGTATTTTAGACTAAATATTGTTCTGTCTCATCAGATTTTAGGACAGATAGATATTTATTTTTTCCCTATCTGAATTGAAAGGAATAGGCTTTGAAAAGGCATAATAACAGTCATAAAGTCACTCAAATACATTCAAGTCCATAATGACATATACAAATGTATATTTAAAAGTCTTTGATGTTGGTCATGGAAATAAAATCCATTTATGATAGAAAATATCCTTGCAAACTCATCGTTAATGAATCAATTTTGTAAGAACCTGTGCCATGTTTGGACGTATATGGGTAGATGTTTTCGAATTGCTTTAGAAAAAAAAGGTCCCACATAAGAATGTCAGTAACCGTGCTTTTACTTTACCATTACGAGGAGGACTAGTTTACCGTTTCGACAATCCACTTTTGCTTTATATTGTGTAAGCATCTGCGTTGCATTGGATTGCATTGCAAACATGCTTCAACTTATTTGCTGTATGACACAAAGAAAACTATCCATTACTAAACAAGAAGAAAAGTGTGTTGCTAGTGAGTGACAAGCAAGCTTTGCATGAACATCAAGCCACATTCAGTCTTGATTAATTGAGATGATCATATTCGAACTACAGTACAGTATGCCTTTTAAACATATACCTGTGGTGTTTATTTTTATTATTTTATTATCTTTGCTTTGTAATGCCTGTTGTAAAATGCCATTATAAAATGTGTTTTTACTGTATTTATTCCTAAAAAGTATTTTAATTTGTTTTGTAAAGCACTTTGAACTGTCGCGTACAGAAAAGTGCTAAATAAATAAACTTGCATTGCCTTGATCATTTTTAGCAATGGGGCAATTACTTTTGCCTGCAAGCCTTTTGTTATGGAAAGGCAGGATCACATGAGATATGAGCAATTTCCAGACATAAGCCTCCATGATTGACACCTCAGGACAAACCCTTAGTGTTTACAGCATCTTATGATTTCTCTGACCCCCCCCCCACCACCACCACCACCACCACACGTACACACACATTCATGGTCAGACTGGTTTATGATGTCCAGAACATGAAGCACATGAGTACACTCAGGCTTATTTCTGATCTACTCTCTGTCCTCTGGATACCAGCCAATTACTGAGAGCGGCCAAGGGGAACTACGGGATGAAGCTCTCCCTCTTCCTGATTCTGTCCATCACGTCTTCCTCTGTCTCTCTCTGTTTTTCTCTTCGTCCATCCATCTCCCTGTTTGCCCACCTGTCTGTATGTCTCAATTTTTTTGTCTCTGTCCTCTATGTCTTCTTTCTCCCTTCCTGACGATCTCTAGTTTATTCTCTGTGTGTGTGTGTGTGTGTGTGTGTGTGTGTGTGTGTGTGTGTGTGTGTGTGTGTGTGTGTGTGTGTGTGTGTGTGTGTGAGAGTTTGCCTTTGTGTGTGTGTCTAATTTCCCAGTGGGCTGTCTGTCATACGTTGACCCTGACCTTCCCCAGAGCCCCTGCACAAATATTTACTCTCTCGCTGACAGGAACACACACACACAAACTATACAAACACACACACACACACACACACACACACACACACACACACACACACACACACACACACACACACACACACACACACACACACACACACACACACACACACACACACACACACACACACACACACACACACACACACACACACACACACACACACACACACACACACACACACACACACACACACACACACAAACCTACACAGACCCACACCATTCAAACCCCCCCGAAAAAAAGTCTGAGTGAAGGAGAATGCGCTCAATTTCAGTGCAATTAAAGCAAACCCACATCTACACACACACTTCTCCATCGGTAACCTGATCTGATGGCTCACTAATTTTGAGCGGGGGTGATTATCCTGCAGTGTAAAAACAGATTAAATAGATACCAGGTGCATGTGTGTTTCTGTGTGAATGGGGTCATGAGAAAGAGAGAGAGAGAGAGAGAGAGAGAGAGAGAGAGAGAGAGAGAGAGAGAGAGAGAGAGAGTATGACAGGTCTATAGAAGGAGTCTGTTGGGAGTTTGGCTCTCAGTCTGAATAACTTATTCTTCTTTCTGTCTGTTTTGCCATCAAGATAAAAGGCCAGAGGAACACAACAATTCACCTTTTCCTCTTTCATACCAGTAAACAAACAAAAACAAATCACACACAGAGCTTAAGTCTACATACACAGCTTTACACCTTCACCACACCTTCTTAGTCGCCAGGCACATGTAGCTTACACATCTTCCTTCAAATGCGCTTTAACATACTATAAACACACATCGCATATCCCTAGATACACTCACACACACAAACACACCATCATGGCAGTAAACGTGCCCACATAGGCCGGCCCCGTGACCGGCAGAGTGTGTGTAGGAGGAGCTGTGCACCTCCTTTCCTCACCCACGTTATTTTCAGTTCATCACTCTCAATAATTCATCCTCTCAGGCGGAGGAGGAAAGGAAAGCCCCGTGCCTTTTTTCTCTGTCAGTCTCACACACACATGCAGATGGACCTGTCAAGTGGGAGGCCATATTCTAGCTGTCTTTAATATGTGGGTGGGCACTGCTTGACTTTGCTAGCCACAGTCAAAGCAAATTGGTAATAGCAGGAATATCTGCACTTATATGTTTTAATCCGATTCGCAGGAGGAGATCTCATAGACTTCAAAGTCAGTGGTCTATAAAAATAAAAAGCTTTAGATTGATTCCTTGCTGTTTGTATACATTGCTGAGTATACCTATCTGTGAATGAAACTATGTGTGTGGGGCCCTTAGAGCCATCATCCACCACTTACTATAAAGAATAAAGCATTCCATAAATGCACCTCAGGCGACGGTAACCTGTGTTTGAGTATTGAATGGAGAGGATTTAAACATAAAGGAGGTGTGTACACACCTTCTTGACACCATGGCACCCATTCAGCGTCGTGCAGGAAGTCAAGGGTGCCCAAGTCCCCGCTTGGGAAAAGTATCACAGCTTGTCTCTTTTGTGCTCTTCAAAGGACATATCTGCTAGGTTCAGGACCGCAAAGCTTCTCCTTTGACATCAACATATCAACAAAGCAAAGCAATTTGATCTACAGGCAGATGTCGTTTATGAAGCTGGCTTGAAAGATAATTACACTTATAGACTTCACCCTTTCAACATACCGCAGGATGTTAAAGTTGAAGAGAGATGATCCTTTAAGTGTCTGGCATAAATTCCATGATTTATGCTGCTATTTTTATAATAATAAATGTTTAGCTCAATTATTTTTCCTTAATATGAATGAATGAGGTTTCTTAAGTGTGACTTTATGTCTTAAAACTTGGAATTATTTGTAAAATGTGTGTTGTTGTAACTGTCAAAAGTAAGATACTCCACATATAATGGTTTATAATCCACACATCCACAGGTTGAATCTTTTGAATTGTATTCTAGTTTCCAAAAAAGTCTGTTGTCATAAATAATTGAGACGACTGCATTAGGCAAATTGTCACCATTTAAAGTATGCCATTTTAGCTATTTGCATATCCTGTTTGAAATGATTGTACTCGCAAATCATAGCTTACAGGTGTATTTAGATAACTCTAAAAGGTGTCAGTTTAAGCCGGCAGCCACCTGTAACACTAGAGCTGCTGGACTAAACGGAAATATTTAGAAATGAAAATATTCTGTCACCTCTCTCGTCAGGCCCTGTGTAACCGTTCTTTGTTCTGGCCGACACTGGGGCTGAAAAGTCTATTTGAATTTTTCTGAATGGTTCCTCTTGGCTGTAGAACAATAGTGCAGCTGTACTGCATACGAAAGCAGCATCAAATTGGACCTCGACCGCGGCTACATCTGTACGTGTATTCAGCATAGCAATAACGCCTTTGCAACAGCAGCCCAATCAGTGTGACGGGCTGATGGTACATCTGGAAGCTATCCGCAGACTATAAAGAGAGAGAGGGAGGGGATGAGGGGAAGGGGTCAATGGCTGTCTTCCTGTTTCTGTGTTTCCTGTTCAGCAGACCCACTGGCTGCCGGAATGCCTGCTCTGCTTTCTCTCGCACACACATGCACCTTTCTCCAAGCCTTTAGATCTTAAGTGGAGCAGACTCAACACTGATTCAACACCATAG
This sequence comes from Notothenia rossii, assembly GCF_949606895.1. NCBI lineage: Eukaryota > Metazoa > Chordata > Actinopteri > Perciformes > Nototheniidae > Notothenia > Notothenia rossii. The sequence goes on from NC_136907.1 coordinate 60,900,100, forward strand.
AAATGTGAAAATTATTAACTTTCCCATGAGCGCACACATGTTTACCCCTAGCTGGAACTCAACAGCTTATGGAACACTTCCAATTAATGGCAACCGTACCCAAAGGAGACATGCTCTCTCTCCTCTACAGCCTCCCTCTGTTGGAAATAGTGCTATATAAGGACGTGCGGAGTAGAAACATGCGTTAACAGTTTCTCAGTCCTTGGCCTGCTTTTCCTTCTTTTCTCTAAGGGTTTGCTCACACAGCTCAACCCACTGCACCAGACTCAGCTGAACTGTACGAGGTCCTGTCTCACTAGAACCACCTTGTTGTCCTCTGGTTTTGTTGTGGTTAACACTTCAGCAGCGCAAGCGCGTCTTGGTGCTAAGGTGGCCTTTGGCAACTCAGCTTATGCATGGCAAGTGATCTGCCATGGCAAAAGAGGAGCTGCGCTGGGAGAAAGCGTGTGAATAGACATTATCTGGGTCAGTGCTGTGTGGGTATGTCGACGGGTACTATGGTGTGTAGAGGATATAGCGAGCGCCTAAGCCTTTGTGATTTTGTGTGTCATTTATTCAGGCACAAAAGAGAGGAGATGAGGAAGAGGGAGTGGGAAAAAGGGATGTAGAGACATTTGAGAGAGAGGAGATAAAGGCGTAATGAAGTAAAAGGTGGCTGTCATTAAATAAATGAAAAGTAAAGTCCGACAGACGGTGTATTTGAGCAGAAGCACTCCCACAGCAGGTGCAAGGACAGATGACTGGCCTTTACCGAACCATATATCCATTTGTCCTTTAAGAACATCTGGCTAGCAATACCAGCCTGCTGTCTGACACTTCAACAGCTTAGTGCCCTAATGCCTGCAGCAGCGTACATTGACTGAATACACAGAAAAATCTCTTGACTTGCTGTCTAAATCCTTCTGTTAGCCTCCCACTCCCTTCTTTCCCACACCTATAGCCCTCCAGCTCCCTGAGCTGCCACCAAGAGGAGAGCAAAGACTGAGAAAAGTGTGTGTGTGTGTGTGTGTGTGTGTGTGTGTGTGTGAACATACAGCATGCAGGAGGGAGCGCTTGACCTTCAAAAGTCTGAATGTGATCAACATAAAAATGCTCACTTTACCCACTGCCTCTGACTGTCCACATCACACACACACACACACACACACACACACACACAGACAGACAGACAGACAGACAGACAGACAGACAGACAGACAGACAGACAGACAGACAGACAGACAGACAGACAGACAGACAGACAGACAGACAGACAGACAGACAGACAGACAGACAGACAGACAGACAGACAGACAGACAGACAGACAGACAGACAGACAGACAGACAGACAGACAGACAGACAGACAGACAGACAGACAGACAGACAGACAGACAGACAGACAGACAGACAGACAGACAGACAGACAGACAGACAGACAGACAGACAGACAGACAGACAGACAGACAGACAGACAGACAGACAGACAGACAGACAGACAGACAGACAGACAGACAGACAGACAGACAGACAGACAGACAGACAGACAGACAGACAGACAGACAGACAGACAGACAGACAGACAGACAGACAGACAGACAGACAGACAGACAGACAGACAGACAGACAGACAGACAGACAGACAGACAGACAGACAGACAGACAGACAGACAGACAGACAGACAGACAGACAGACAGACAGACAGACAGACAGACAGACACACACACACACACACACACACACACACACACACACACACACACACACACACACACACACACACACACACACACACACACACACACACACACACACACACACACACACACACACACACACACACACACACACACACACACACACACACACACACACACACACACACACACACACACACACACACACACACACACACACACACACACACACACACACACACACACACACACACACACACACACACAGACCTATGTAAGTGAGCTCAATCTCTTTCACAGGTGCGAAGATTAGCCTTTTCCTACATCTGTTCCCTGTTTAAACCTTTCATTATGACCAGAGGTTGCAATCCTCTTATGAGATATAAACTGTACAAGTCTATTGGGTATGTGTGTGTGTGAGTGGTATAGTCTTTCTTTCATTATATGCATCTGACTGCATATCTTGATGGAGCCTTCACAGCACATGTATCACTTTCACTTATCTGTACAGAAAGTTAAGTTGCCTCGCAGAGAACAAACAAAGGCTTTTACTGTAAGCCCCCCCCCCCACTGCGCTGTGGTCCGACAGAGCCAGGTCTGATCAACTGAGTGGCTGAGCAGCAGGCCTTTGATCGCAGACAGAAAGTGGAATACCACTTCACAGGTTGAGCAATGTTTTCCAAAAATATCAAACTACACATTATTTTTCTTCCCCTGAAAATGACATTTTGTAGTTATCCCGCCCAAAAGTTATGATCTCATCGTTGTGGTCAATGTGGTTTAGAGGGTGTAAGGAGCTAAACCAGTGAGATGTTTTCCCGGCTTTAAGGGTTTATATGGCTCTGCCTAAAAGGAATATTCAACACTGGAGGTATTTTGTGGCTAAAAACTGTTTATTCATCCGCCCAACACTTCTGTGTAGTGCCTCTTGCTGCAAGTTGCCAGATACAGATGGTGAGCTCAGATTTATGTTGTGATCTCTGCACAGGAACAGTGATACTAAATCTGCAAACCTAACTGTGATAACTAGACTTTTTAAAGTTACTGCCCCCGTCCAAGAAATATTCACATAACTCTCCGTAACACTTCAATGTGTTGTTACACAAAATATACAGTACTGTGTTAATAATGAGCTTTAGAGGTTCTGGTAGGCAGAGTGTGCTACCTTTGGACAGAGCTGACTATTTGTTTCTACTGTAGATCATTTAAGCTAGGCTAAGCTAACCAGTTGTTGGCCTCATTGCTACCATATAAACAAAATAACTATTGGCAAGAAAAAGGAATATGCATGTGGTTGCCTTGTTTTCCTAACTTCTAATAGATTTTTAAGACTGCCCAACCCTTTTTTAGCAGGGGATTATTCATATCATCTAATTAACCACAAAAGATACATTCAAAATAGCACACAATATAATTGTTATTAATTGAGTCAAAAGATCAAATTGACACTCTTTGAATAATCTAGCAACATGGAAAAAATACTTTACAACCAACGCAAAATGACACATATTTATCAACTGGTTAAACTATTTCTTGATTGACCTCAATGTTTTATTTCAACTCTCAGAAATAGCTAAATGTATATATGTTTTCAATATTTCAAACCCATTATCTTTGCATCAACAGCCAAATGTTCACACTGAAGTGTAAACGCATTGGATTGTTTCTCAGTGTTTCTTTCCCACTTTGGTTTCAATCCACTTTCAGAAGTGAAAAGAACAGCGGGAGAGCTAAGTGACATAGACTAGAGAGTTCGGTTTGACTTTGATGTGAAGTTCCACTAGTAAAGTACATTTTTGCTTTATGTTGGCAGCATCAGACAGACGAATGAAGGAGAAGGAGACCATTAGACAGATATATCCGACGGACGGACGATGTCACTCCGACCTATATTATTTTCGCCTGCTGAGAAAGAGAGAGAGGAGATGAGAGAGCAAGAAAACTTGTATCGAGGTGACAGGTGTCTGTCCTTCTCCACTCCGTCTCCTCCATCTCTCTGGCATCTGAGGCAGTAATTGGTGCTGTCAGACACACACAGAAGGACAGGACACACACACACACAAACACACACACACACAAATAGTCTAGTCACAGCTGCACACACATACACACTCCTGCCCTTCAGTGTGTACCTCTAGGGCTTAAAGCAGGAGGAGAGGTTTGAGAGGAGATTACACTACCTTCCCCACCAGCTGTGAGACAGAAAGACGGCAGGAGAGGGCGAGGAGTACGAGGTGGAAATGGAGGGGGTTAGAGGAAACAGTGGCAGACAGAAACAGAGAGGGAGAACAGAAACAGAATGCACAAGAGACAGGCACTAAACAGAGAGAAAAGAAAGCAAGAGAGCCAGCGAGGCAGGGGGCTCGGGCTGCACTGACAGAGGCCTCTGCATGGGGTAGAGAGAGAGAACAGAGCTGACGAGCGGGGGGGGCAAATGTATGTGGCAGGGAGGGAGAGAGAGAGAGTTTGAGAAAGAGTGATAGAGAGAGAGGGAGGCAGAGATTATGTAACTCCTGACAAAGCAGATAAGTATGATTTACATGTGATGGAGCAGCAGAGCAATCGGAGCAGCGGTGTGTTTACTGCAGTTCACAGAAATTAAAATACAAATATGTATTGAGGTTGGGATGTTAAACATTACAGCACGGGGCTGGTTAGAGTGTTTCTTTTTACAGACCAAAAACTACCTTCTAATGATCTGACCAACAATGACGGTCTGTGTATCTACAGCCTGATAAAGCTTGATTTGATACTTGGACAAATAATTGTCAATTTACAATTAGTTAACTCCAATTATTTTTTCTAAAATCTGTGTTTTCTGTATCTGTAAATTATAGGCAATCATCCAATTGTTTCTTCGGAAAAAAGTGTCTAACCATTTATATTAACCTGGCTTTGCATGTCTACAGCCATAATGATGATGAGTTCAATGACATTTCGAAGAAATAAATAACGTATCAATTTGCTACTGTGTTTTATAAATCATATTTTTGTTCTTGTTTCCCATCTTATTAGTACCCAATTGCACAACATCCCTTTTTGTCATCAAACAATCCACCAGATTGAATCCAGGGTCTAACATCAAAACACACACACACACATTTAAACACACTTAGCGCCTCACTTTAGGGAATAAGAAGCAAGCATGGGGCAGGAAAATAGAAAAAGAGACAGATGAACCCGTGATCTATAAATGTTTAACGAGTGCAGACAGAGGAGATGAGGGCTGCAAGGAGAAGGAGGAGGGAGACCGAAAGAAAAATGGTGAGGTGAAAAAGGAAGACAGTATCGTAAAGGATGGGTGAGGAGCAAAATGGGAGGTTTGTATTGGGAGAGAGGTGAAGAACAGCCACCATTATAGAAGCAGACACCAGAGCAAGGTTAGAAAATAGCAGGGAGGAAGGGAGGCAGCCAGGGATTGAGGAAAAAAGGCTATAATTGGAGGTGTCTGGTGTTTGTCTAACACAGAGAGGCCAGTAATGATTCCATTAGCGCCTCACACTGAGAGAGAGAGAGAGGGAGACAGGGACAGAGAGAGACAGGGTCAGGGAGAGAGACAGAGAAAGAAGAGGAGAAAGAACAAAACACGGCTAGAACATTCACTTTTATAACAAGAAAAAACAATGAGCATCCGAGCAGCTAAATGGCTGAAAAAGACGAAAACAACAGCAAGAAAAAGGGAATTCCAGGCATCCATTAAAAGGCTTGTTCACCTGCTCAATAATGGTAGTTACGAATGCTCCTCCAGTCCTCTCCACAGCTCTCACCCTTTCCTCTCTTTGTGTGACAGCAGACGAGAGAGGGTGATTTAAATGCATTAGCCGAGTGTGTGTTCCCTATGGAAGACCTACACACTGTGTCAGGGCAGGAACCTTTTGTTTGGAGCTGACGCTGAGCGCTGAGAGGACTCTTTAAAAGCCTGGCCCTCATTCTCTCAGGGACACATTAAAGCGCAACGCACTGGGATGTTGCTCTTCTCTGTGTCCTCCCATGTCTTTGTTAAAAGCAGGCTGATTACAGAAGCAGCTACATTAGGTGGTTAAGTGAAATTGTGACGAGGGAAGGGAAATACATCTGAATAGCACGGATATCATTTTAATAAAAATTGTTTCCAGGGAGTTAATTTAGCATTATCTCACAGGCTGCACACAAATATGAGACATGTTAGAAAATAGGGATGTAACGATACCAAACGATACCAATAACTCACGGTACAATAATATCGCGATAACAAGTCCACGGTACGATATTCATCGCGATATTGAAAAAGAAAGTTGAATTTTTAACATTGTATCTTGCCTTTTTTTTACCATTTTAGTAGGATTGTAGTATTTTAAAGAGTCAAAAATATAATAATCAGACCCTGCAAGAAAATAAATCAAGTTTCACTTTAGTTTTTCAAGTAACTCAACTGAAACTCACTAACTCACTCACTCACATCATCAGACAGGTTATTATTTAGGAATATGAGCATGCCCAGATTTCCAGGTAGAAGCTGGGATGTTTGGTTGTTTCCCTGCTGTGGAAAAAACTCTCTTGCTTGGTACTGATGTTGCTGGGACAGAGAGATATGCTTTGGCCATGGGTGACAGCAGCGGGTAAAACTGTGCATTGTCTCTCCACCACTTCAACAACAATACAGTTTTTGCCAAGAAGGTGAGGCTTATTGACAGGGCGAGATATAAATATACTGTTGGTACTTGTCTATGTCTCTAGGTATGTAAATGTAGCCCTGTAAATACGATGTCCTTTTGTGTTATCAGTTGTTTTATGTTCATGTTGTAACCTACTTGCTGCCATGTTGGACAGGTCTCCCTTGAACCATCTGGTTAAATAAAGGTTTTTTTTTAAAAAAGAATTGTCAATCTCACGACGGTATCGAAACATTTATTTATCGCGATATACGTGGGACAGCAAATTATCTCGCTGTATGAGGAGGTAATTTCATTGCTATGCAAATCCCTTACTAGACCCCACAAAAATGTATTTGTTCTAATACTGAGTAAGTTTTATAGACAACCCTGCGGCGGAGGGATTTCAATTCACCACGAAGAAATGTAAGTCTATTGGAAAATGTGCGTATTTGATTGTTTCCAGAATAATTGCTACAACACAGCATATGCCTTGAAATGGAAAACCTGGCTTTCCATCCTGTGTTGCAGACACCTGTATTGCCGTGCTACACACACACACACACACACACACACACACACACACACACACACACACACACACACACACACACACACACACACACACACACACACACACACACACACACACACACACACACACACACACACACACACACACACACACACACACACACACACACACACACACACACACACACACACACACACACACACACACACACACACACACACACACACACGGCTATAAGTTACGAGGGACACATATATTTCCTGACCCCTGACCTCTGACTAACAAAAGGACCCATTAAATCAACACACATACACGTGCTGTTATTGAGTTAAAGGCAGTTTGTTAATCGTGCTTACCTTGCTCTATTTATTCTCTCCAGGGTGATAAGACTTAGGCAGCAGACTGATGAGGTCATAGAGATCACTGAGGTCAACCGCTGTCCGACTGATTTTAAATAACGTTTCAATACAGGGAATGCAAAATAGATCTACACTGTACAGCATGCAGGTAGTGAAATAAATTGAAAACCTGAGATCACCTGTCACATGACCAACGCTTTGAATGTTTACAAGACAGCGATGCAGCTCAACAGTCTGCGTTTGGTGATTGAGACGCAGCCAGTTCTGCCACAATCTGTGCACATTACCAGACAGGGAGCTGGAGAGTACAGCTTCTGTTCTCTTCACTTGTCTCTAAGGCCCAACTGCCAAGTTTTCTGGGCGTCTTGGCTGCTGCTTCTCCAAAACAAGTGAATTTTCATTATGCACCAATTTCCTAGTATGCAGCGATGAATATCTATGATTCTATTTACTTTTCGGGGAGGAAGCGAGCCCGTGGGGAAAGGTGACAGTGTGAGTCTAATACAGTGTGCACACTCAAATGCATGCACGCACAGTATGTGCACACGCAAGCGCCATATTTGAAGTTTTACGATTCAATAATCTCTTCTTCCTAAGGCATACCTTTTCCTCTCCTACAACACACATCAATAAGCACTTATTTCACACACACTCGTACCCCTCTACCATACTCAGCAGGGAAGATGAGATATTCATTTCTGACAAACAAGCACACAAAAACAATGGAAAGATAGGAGATGCCTCAATGCAGCTGCTACTCTTTTACTCTGCTAGAACTGTCCTTGCAGTGTATACAAGTCACTCGGAGCGATGACACCCACACTGACACACACACATCAGCAACCTAAAAACACAGTCATTTTCACTTCATCCTCAATTTCACAGCAGAATTCATACATTCACACACTGTTCAGCAAAATAAAGATCAGTCACATAAAATATTCTCGTTGTGTACTGTATGGCAGAATTGATATGATTGCTGTGCTTCAATCGCAAGAGCACTTTTGTAAGCTGTTGAAGAATCTCACTCAGCGTCACACTTGACACTCAGTTTTCAAATTAATTCAGAAGGCCAACCTTTACGAGACTTTTGCTCACAAAGATACATGCTATTCCAACTCTCTGAATATATCCTTTTTCTCTCACACAAACAAACACATTTCCACACAAATAAATCCCACAATGCCCCCAGACCCCCACTCACGTTGGCAGACGTCCTTGTTCTCCTCGAAGCCCGGTTTGCACACACACCTCCCGATGGGAACCAGCCAGCCTCCGTCTGCACTGCAGTACATCTTAGGAGCCTCGAACTCCTCAGAGGCGTTCACACACAGACCGTGGACCTCCACCAGTGCCGTGTCTCCGCCAGTGATCGTGTCGGGGAACTGGGCCAAGTTAAGAACAGTGAGAGGACACTTCTTGTAGAAGACCCTGACTGAGACCAGAGCGATACATGCGCCCAGGTCCTGGAAGGCCAGGTAGAAGCCCTTTTTACTCAGGTTGCTGATATCCCGCACCTCCGTGTTTAGCTTCATCACGCGGTCGCCAACGTCCACCTGCAGAAGGAGGACATTTTACATGCGTTAATTTTGATAGCATCATTTAAATGTATTAGAGGATAGTTTTTGGTCTAAAAACTTCTATATCTGTTTGGGTAGATGTTGATGCCTGAAACTCAGTGACAGCATTTTCAAGGAAATAATTACTATCCTCAAAACCACTGGCAAGTGGGATGAGATAACAACATTTTAATATTAGCTACATTTAATTCTACAATGCTCTTTCTTAGAGTTGGTTGCAAATGGTGAATATGTAATTATGAACATGTATTAGAGGATTTGATGGCCATATACAAACAGACTAGGGATGGGTATCGTTATGGTTTTAACGGTACGACTACTTTTATCGATACCACGTATTGATCCGTTCCTTTAACGGTACTCTTATCGGTTCTTTTAAAAAAAAAAATTAAATTAATTAAACAAATTTTAAATAAAGTGAACTTACAGAACTGTAAAAAACAAACAAAAAACAAGTATTTACTGCATAAATACAGCGGTACAGGGCAACACAGGTGGGGCATTCTGGTATGCTGCAAAAGGCCTAACAGTTCTTCTGGAGGAAGATTAAGGTATACATAACATACCTGACGTGGAAACATTACTCGTGGATGGGGCTACAGCGCTACTAGAAAGACAGTCGAAAACGGTGCATTTCTCCGTCTGAATGTGGTGCACTTTTGCTAAATGTATAGACAAATTTCTCGTGTTACCGCCCTTAAATGCTAAACTCTTATTGCACTTTTGGTAACAAGCATTATCCACATTGAGACGGTTAACATTTAACCACACCTTGGAGCACTTAGTTCTCTCTGCCATCTCTGCCGTGTGTGTGTATTGTATGCACGTAGCAGCCGTGTGTGTGTAAACTGCCCTGCCCCCTCACACACAGACGGGGGAGAGAGATATCTCTCGTCTGGATTGGAAAGATCAAAAATACGTCATAGACGCATTTTGTAGTCTTATTGCATATTATAAACGGAGTTGGCGAAACTAAAACTGCAATATAATGTTTATGTAGCAATAATACATATGACATATTTTTTAAATGTCTCCAGTACCGATAAAAAGACCGATAACGTCGGAGCTTCACGGTACCACGGTCTTTAATAATTCAGCCCCGGGGCCCGTTTAATACCGGGGCTCGGTACCCATCCCTAAAACAGACTGACCTTGATGTTCAAATCAGTTTAAAAACACAGTACAAGAGATGGCCAGGAAACAGTGGCACTGGGAAAGACTAATACCTTTGTGTCACTCTGTTTCGCTTTTGAAGAAGTTCTACAAGAAAAACATCAGCATATTTTAGTGGTAGCTACAAGGTCATTTGTTGGTCTTTATTTGTGTGTGTGTGTGAGTGTGTGTGAGTGTGTGTGAGTTAGTGTGTGCGTGTGTGTGCATCCATACCTGTGTAAAACTCTCATCTGCAGCAATAGTATCGATCTTGACATACTGGCTTTCCTTGATGAACCACAGGTTGGCATTGTTGGACTCATAGTAGTACATGTTGAATGTCTGCAAAACAAACCACAATCCCCTTTCAAACTCTAGAAATCCAACTTATCAGACTAAACAGAAAAACACCCAGTAAAACAGGACGGATAAAAGTGAAAAGTCCATCCATTGTGACATTTTAACAAGACTCGCATAGCTCTCCAGCTATTCTTCTGCTTCTCTTCAAGTCTCAGACCATCTGTCTCACAGACCAGTCAGCAACACTGTCTGCAGTTTCATCAAAGTGCAGCTCTGCACTGTCTCATATTATCTCCACTACTCATTCTGAAGATGTAATGAGAGTGAAAAGGGTGCAGAGGGCAGACAAAGTAAAGAGAAATGAATACAGAGGAGCAGGGATATCAGGCTGATATGACTGAGCGGGGGACAGTAAAAAAAGATATATTACAAGTTAAAATATATACGAGGAGCCACAAATGAAGCCTCTGGAGCGTCGTCAGTTTTATTCAGCAGCTTTCTCTCACCATTCTTTTCCCGCCTGTCGCCTATTTATGTATTTATTCATTGGCCATTAAAGTGAATATCATCTATGTGTTTGTGAGAATAGAATGGAAAAGATTGAAAAATAAAATCATGAAAATACTTAAGATGCACTCTTTGCTGCTCTGCACAGTACAATGTGCAGAATACATATTGATTCCATAATAAGGAATTACATGACACAAAAAACTACCACATATACGACTTACACTTGTATATGTGATGATTTAAACAATGCCTAATACTGAAATCATTCAGTATGGACTCCAACTAAGTGTTTTTTTCATAAGTATTAATAACTGGCTTCATGCACTTCACAACAAAAAGGTCATTTCTAGTGCGTTTCTGCTTCTCATAAATGTTTGCTGTGTCGAGTTTCTAGATAATTTCCTCGGTTAAATGGAAGCAGAAAAAGCCGTACTGCATAATTTTATTTGACAAAATATGAAGATTAGACAGCAGACAGGTTTAATTGGAAAACGCAGAGAAGTGTTATTGAAGTTAATTTGATGATTTAGTTGATTAGCAAAGCACGCTCAACAAAGTGCCTGCTGCGTGGGCTGTAGTGTCCAATTTGTAATTAAACAAACCCCAGATCTTAAACATATCCAATGCCTCCACACTAAATGTCAAATTGCACACGTGTGTGTGTGTGTGTGTGTGTGTGTGTGTGTGTGTGTGTGTGTGTGTGTGTGTGTGTGTGTGTGTGTGTGTGTGTGTGTGTGTGTGTGTGTGTGTGTGTGTGTGTGTGTGAAGGGATCCTCACCTCCTTGCAGGTACCAGGGACCCCGGGCAGGCTGTTACAATCCCTCAGGGTGAACTTGATCTCGATGTGGACGCGCTGCGCTCCCTCGCGGCTGATGTGGCGTGTCCTCAGCCAGTTGTTCTGGTTGGCCTCCATGACGTTGCACACCTGGTACGTCCTCATCGGCGTGTTCCTCTCATCCATCACACTGATCTCCTCCCACTGAGGATAGATAAAAGAAGGTTTAGGGAGAAGAAAAATGGCTCTAGAAGATGGAAGATATGCCTCTCTACATTTCATATTTGTCAGGAGACACTTTTTTAGATGGAGTTCAAAGGAAGAAATTGGATTAAAGGTCACCTATTATGCAAAATCCACGTTTTCATGTCGTTGTGTAAAGAGATTCTGAAAGTTTCAGGAAAAAAGATTCGCTCACTTTTTGTCCTGATCCATTTCTATAAAAACCAGTCTGTAAATGAGTTGATCAGATTTTTGCCACTTTATGATGTCATAACGTTTAGCCATTAGCCAGTCATCAACCAAGGTAACCCCCCCCACACACTTTATCACCTGAATCTCCTCCTAGAGCTCCATTAGGCGCATTCACACCGCAGTACTTTTCCCACAAAGGTTCATGAGAACTTAGTTCATCAGAACTCTTTAGTTCTGATGAACTAATTACAGATCGCGTTCACACCGGAATAAATCCCTGGGGGTGGATTAGGCAAATGAAGCCGCTGACGTCACTTCTTCTTCTTCTGCTTTGGGTTTACTGGCAGGTCGCAAACAACTTCACGGCGTATACTGCCGCCCAAAATCCCCGGCCGGAAGTCCCCGGTTGTTGGGGACTGGCTTCAGTAGAAGCTGCTGGGACTCTCAGCAGCTTCTACTGAAGCCTTCCGAGTAAATCGCCGACACCTCCTCATCTTCACCGCTCCCATGTTTTATTTTGTGTTGCCATAAGTTAGTCTCTCTGCGTTTCTGCGCTGGGCTAATGCTAATGCTAATAATGCTAATAAAATGGTGGCTTCACAACACTTTTTTTTTGTTTTACGGGGCGTGGTTTGCAATCCGCCCAGCCAATCAGAAATATAGCTCTTTTCTCACAAGAGAGCCGCATGAGAGTCCCTGCTCTCTAGCAGGGACGGAAAAGGGGGTAAAAAGGTTCTCATGAACTAATTTTGGTTCCGGCTCTTTTTGGTGTGAACGCGACATTTCGGAACTATATCGGAACTAAAGTGGGAAAAGTACTGCGGTGTGAACGCGGCTATTGTGTTCTTTTCAACCAAATATCTCTCAGAGGGGCGTGGGGAGTGGCCCCTTATTTTCATCTAAAGCAGGGGTTCTCAACCTTTTTTGGGCCAGCGCCCCCCTGTCCATTATCCAGGTCTCTTAACGCCCCCCATCAAAAAAAGTAGACTTATTTTCTTCCCTGAATATTAATGTTGACTAATATTCTGTGTTATATCATTTAAAAAAGCATGTCACTGAATGCCAAATAATAGATTTGATTTAACTGGGCAGTTGGAATATCATTATCATTAGTTTACCAGAAAGCAGAAAAGCCATGTGAATGTGAATAAAAATGATATTTATGAGTGTTAAACAAACTCAGACAAGAGCAGAGAATACAAACAGACTGCTACGGAACAGCAGCAATTTCACACATGTCCAGTGCAGAACAAACAGTAGGCTACAAAACTGTACATTAGGCCTACAGAACTAACACGTCGGAAAGGTGTTGCATTTCACCAAATTGCGGGGGGGGGAAGGTTAGTGTGAGCCCTGCGCTTGGTGGTTCTCCGCCAGTTTCTTCACTGCGGGTTGCAGAGAACTTAGTTTCAGTCGCAGTGCACCTGAGGCCGTCAAGTTCAAGCGATTGCGGTACTTGGACTGCATGTGGAGGACCTGGCTGAATCCCTGCTCCACGAGGTATGTGGTTGGGAAAGCCAGAAGAAGCAGCCTCGCTTTCTCCCAGAGAGCCGGGTAACGCTGAGAGTATTTGACCCACATGTTGCCCCAGCCAGAGGTGCGGAAAATAGCTTGGGCCTCATCGTCACTCTGGATGTCGATGAGATGCTCCTGTATTGCTGGCCCGCATTCCGCCACGTCCACCTGAAAGGGCTGCACCACCCAGGTGGGAACATCGAGGTCCAAAAGATCTCTGAAGCGGATCTTCAAGTCGGCATTCACCATCCTCAGGTGGTCTGTGTAAATGAGGAGGCGCTCATCGGTAAGAGCCTCAGACACCTGCAATGAGTATAACCAGGAAATTGTTATCGGTGCAGAATGTTACCATCCGATTTTAAACTGGTTATTTTATTGCTAATTAGTTTACTAATTGATGTTTCTTTATTCTCATAATACATTCAGAACATAAGTTATTTATACTAACCAGGAACACAAATATAGTGTTGCATAGAGTAGCCTACATTTATTACATGTATTATTTATTATTATCATTATTTAGTAGCCTAGGCTAGATCACCTTGGTCAACAGCGGGAAATGAGCAAACTGCCTCCTGCCTATGCTCTGCCGGTATAGATCCAGCCTGGAGGTGAGACTGTGGATGACCGCCTTGCTCTGGATCAGAGTAACTCCTTTTCCTTGGAGCTTCAGCGTGACTTCATTCATTTTGCCAAAGAAGTCTGCGAGGTACATGATGTCGCAGCGGCTGGATGACACCTGTTCCCCGAGAGCTGCATCCACCTCCTCCAGGAACTCCACGATGCTGTCAAACAGCTCACAAAAACGAGCAAGGCAGTTTCCTTTTGAGAGCCAGCGGACATCAGTGTGGAGAAGAAGACGCCCAAAGGTCTCATCATTTTCCTGACACAGCTGTCGGAACAATCTGTTATTCAGGGCGTGGGCTTTTATTTAGTTTATTGCCTTTACTGCAACATTGAGAGACTCGTGGAGAGGTGGACTTTTAGATTTGGCCACCAAGTTGTGGCGGTGCAAGACACAGTGGACTGTGAGGACATGCGGGACCTGCTCCTTCAGCAGAGTGGTGAAGCCACGGTACCTGCCGACCATGGAAGGGGCACCGTCAGTAGCACATGCGAGGATGTTGTTGATCGGGATTGACTTCTCCTGTAGATAAGCATCCAGTGCATTAAAAATGGTCTGGCCCTTGGTGTCTGTGACCAGATATTTGGAAAATAAAAATTCCTCAGCCATCTCCTCACTGTTGGAGGTGCTATAGCGGACATAGGCCATCAACAGAACATTGTTGTCAGAAGTGGTTGTCTCATCCAGCTGAAGGCTGAATGGAGTTTCCCGCAGGATGGCACACAGCTGCTCCTCTATATCAGCGCCCATTTCATCAATCCTGCGTGCTACGGTGTCATTACTGAGTGGGATGGATTTCAGCACCTGTGTGGGATCACGCTCCATCACAAGTAGATATGACCTCTTTGATGGCAGGGAGTACCAACTTCTCTCCGATTGTGAACGGCTGCCCACACTTGGCTATCAGCAAGGAGATGTTATATGACGCTATTAGCCCGCTGTCAGTCTGGGTGGTCTTCCTAGCGAAGAGACTGCTGATGGTGCTCCTACCATGTTTCTCTTTGAGGGCCTGGAAGAACGGACGCTCCTTATCTGCCTTATCCGGGTGGATCTTGGTAAGGTGCTCCTTTAAACGTGAGGGTTTCATTCCCTCATTGGAAAATACATGTTCGCAAAGTAAACACATTGGGAGTTGTGCATTGGTAGGAGACGGTATGAAGCCATAGCTAAGATATTCAATAGAGTACTGTCTGCATTTTATCTTTTTCGCGGCCATTTTGCTGATGTGATATGATTTTTGTTGTTTTATGATGCTAATATTTAGGGGGGGGGGGGGGGGGGTAGTGTTACGATATGGCGGCAAACGCTAGAGGGCTAGCTGGTGACATGACAAGACATCGTGCCGGGAGCGGACCGGAAGTCGTTGTAATTTTGAACAAACAGAGCTCTGTGTGGAGCAGCCTGGCTAGCCAGCTCTTCCATGTCGTAGCAGACATAGAAACGGGTATTATTTTCACTTAGTTCGAATCTGTTAGTGGAATTTGTCATATCAAAACATATCAAAATTTAACAAAGTGACACATATTATTAACAGTCGCGATCCCAAAATTACAACGACTTCCGGTCCGCTCCCGGCTGCTTTTTGTAGGGTACGTTCGTAAATGCGCTCAGAGCGCTCCGAGCGTCCCCGTTCCACAGTCCAGAGCGCTGCGCTCTGAGCGCTCACAGCTGGATGCTCTGGCGGAACAGACGGGTTGTCCGAGCGGACTGACCGTTCGTGCATTTCCGAACGTACCCGTAATAACACTGCTGACAGCTGAACCAATCGCAAGCAGAGTTGTGGTTTCCTATAGCAACAAAAGATGCTGACAGCTGCTTTTTGTACAGGAAAAGACGCTGTGGCCAGCGTTTTTCATGACAAAAAGACATTATGCGTGAACGCCCTCCAAGAACACCTCAACGCCCCCCTTTCAAAAATATTGCTTCCAGCGCCCCCCGATGTTCTCTGAACGCCCCCTGGGGGGCGGTACCGCCCCCGTTGAGAACCAGTGATCTAAAGTAACAGACAGAAAATCAGCACTTTTGAAACAGGGCTGAAACAGAGGGGTTTATGGGATTCTACAATGATCTGTTTGGTGTTTGGAGCCAAACAATTCAGAGACATGTTTTGTATATATCTGAGACCTATTATATATTGATGAAAAACAGTATAATAGGGGACCTTTAAGGGAAAAAGAAAGAAGAGGGAAGAGAGGTGAAGGAAAGAGTGGTAGAGGGAGAGAGGAAAAGAAGAGGTGAATGTTTGTGGAGTGTTGGCATTAATGGGACAATCCCTTCAACTATAATATTTCAAATCAAGAGTCAGCTCGACAACAGCACCACTCGCCTGTGAGATGGTCTTATTTCATCGCCCGTCAATGGACAAAGGGGATCCCAGTCCAGCAGTATGCTTATGGGAAACTGGGCCCAAGTTCAATGAAGTGTGGTTTCAGTGCAAACTGACGCTAAGCCTGCTTATTCTATTTTCATGTCTGAGTGAATATGAGTGATGATGTGTGTCAAGATGACTGAAGGACTGTCTTTGTCCATGCTGCACGTGTGCACAGAGAGAGTGTGTTTTTCTAAGGTGAATGCGTGATTTAGCACTTAAGAGGTAGGAGTGTGTGTGTGAGAGACACATGGAGAGAAAGAGGCAGCGAGAAGGAGTAGGTAGGACAGAGCTACTTTGTCTCCGGTCATCTGCCACCATCTGTTTCCACTTCTGACTAAGGCAGTAATTGAGAACACTTCTCGCATGAGCAGGAAAACATTTCTATCCACGCACACATATATACCATTCCACACAAGAAAAAAGAACATTTCTATTCCTTAAAGAAAAGTGAAAATAAACCAATGTGGTTTCAGTGTCTCAAGATATCTGATCCATTCAAGGGGAAACTAACTTGATTTTCCTAGACACACATCCAGGCAACACACACACACTGGATGAGTCTGAGTTTGTGGTTAGGGATGAGAGGACCACCATCTTTGTTCTGAGCTCCTGTCATCATCTTTAGACTGAACCTCTAAGCTCCAGAGTGATGAGCACATATCGCCTTACAGTAGTCCAGGCATGTAAACAAAGACACTGATACATACGTACAGGCATGACACACTCTCACATGTGCACACACACTTGCCTACACCAAGACCCACGGGGCTAACTACCTGTCATCCCTAACGTGTTCCTAAATCAAATGAAAGTCGAACGGTAGATGACCTGAGTGAAGAGAGAGTAATAAATAAAGAAAAGAGAGAAGACAGGCCAATAAAAAGCCGCAAAAAAAGGCTTAGAGAAACTTTAGAAAAGGAAGTCCCAGCTAAGGCTGGTTTCTTGAGGTTAATATGATGTGACGGCCCAACAACCCGGCAAAAGCTTGACGCATTTCACCTCCGAGTCCTGAGCGCTAAAACAGATCCACATAAAAAACACACACATTCTCACATAGTCCCACACACTCAGATGCTTTTAATCCCCACAGCCTCTGCTGAAACGTCTACTGCGTATGAATTGTAGCTCGAACAAAAAACAGCTCTCTCTTGATCCCGACCCAACAGTCCTTCAACTGCAGAAACAGAGAGAAGGAAGAGTTGAGGGGAGAAGAGCAGAAGATTGTTTAAGCTGCTGCAGTTAGCAGACACATATTTCCCTGACAGTTAGTTTAGAGTTTGGAGATTAGAAATATAAAGGAATGTATCGCTGGAGTCTCGCTCGACATTATGTGCTGAGAGCACTCGATTCAATTAAAAGAACAAAACAAGAAACGAGGGAGAAAAATAAAGAAAGTGGGGGGAGAGAGGAATGAATGTTGGTAAATTACAGGCGCGCCTGGCAGCTAAATAGACCCATCTGTGCAGAGCTGAGACCAGTCGGACATCAGAGGACGGTCGCACACACCCCGCACACACACACACACAAACACACAAAGCTGAGTCCCCAGGGAGTGGTGATTAAAGCATTTATGGGAATAGTCATTGAGGGATAAAGAGGGCTTTATGATGTCTTTGTTTATTTCTTTGTAAGCAGAGTTTGGAGTGGCTGGATTACTGCCACTTCCTGGAGAGCGACTTATTTCCCTAGTTGGCGAGTCTGTTCATTGTCACATTTGCCTGGTGTAAAGCACAGGTGTGTTTATAAACATAAAAACAACCTGCCTGCCCCCATATTTGCTAATGATACAGCAGCAGAGGGAAAAAACGACCCAAAACTGAACTGGGAAAATGTTTGGATAGGCTGAAGAGTTTAAGCTCCCTTGCTTTCTTACTATAAACACATATGAAGGGAAAACTGTTGCCTGTGTTGGTTCAGTCTGAACACAGAAATTAACATTCAGAATGAAACCCTCCCCCATGAAAGCTAACCTCGGCCAATCAGCACAGAG
This sequence comes from Notothenia rossii, assembly GCF_949606895.1. Lineage (NCBI taxonomy): Eukaryota > Metazoa > Chordata > Actinopteri > Perciformes > Nototheniidae > Notothenia > Notothenia rossii. The sequence goes on from NC_136907.1 coordinate 60,918,533, forward strand.
AATGCTTGATTGCTTTGAAGTGAAGCAAAGACGTCGGATCAGGGTTTAAGTTCAACCATTCCCCAGCTTAACATTATATCCCTCGTTCTGCAGTCCTCTGATGGGTACACCTAGTTGGGTGTAATTGGCCCCCAAACTCTGGAACTAGCTCTGGTTGAGCGAGAAGGGGGGATGATGGAGGTAACAGAGATAGAAGATGAAGAAATAAGAAGGGGATGGGGGAAATGAGGGCTGGGGAGTGTCTGGGGGAGTAGAGATGTTGTGGGGGGCGTCTGGGGGAGTAGAGATGCTGTGGGGCCCCTCCATTTTCAAACATCATTAAGACATATCTGTTTTGTGTCCCTCACAAGGAACACCCCTGCCTGGTGACAGAAGTGGGTCGCCCCACGCAGTCTCAGGCACATCCTGCCCTGCACGGCTTGGATTAAGCGTGACCTGCAGGGGTCAAGTGTGGTTTTGGACTAATTCAGGCAGACAGTGGTCTCAGATTGGTGGGAATTGCTTCTCGTAAAGACCAATCTTCAGGTTTAAAGGTCAAAGGTCAACTAGATAATCCTTCTGTTATGAAACATAAGACCTTTTCACAGCCCTGGCACTTTTCTTCTCTCAGTCAGTCACTCTCCTATCACCTTCTCCATTCTCTTGTCCTTAACATCAGACCCCTTTCTAGCAATACATCATGGCCATATGTATGTGAGACACAAGAATAATAACATTTAGCAACACTACTTTTGCCAACAGGATTAGAAGCCTATTCTAGACCTTAAGAGCCTCAACAACAACAAATAATCATTTTAAAACTACTTTGACAGAATTCCTTTTCCTCCCTTTTGTTGGTTCATTTTTGCGGCTTCAGATGTACATGCTTTGTCTAGCTTAAATCCTGTTTTCCTTACAGCTCTTTAAAACATTTTTATTTTATGGCAAAGTCATAGCTAAATGACAACCTAGGATGCTATTTTGGGAAGCAGAAGCACTGTTTTAGCGATTTAATTTTCTGTCTTTTTCACTAACAATGACTAACCAGAAAAAAGGGGAGGATTATGTTTATCTAGATAACGTTGCATTCATGAGCCGCGAGGCAGAATAAGAAAACCATGAAAGCAAAGACGTTACCAGCTTTAACCAATTTACAAATGTCTTTGGCAGCTGATATTGCTTGATCCTGACCCCAAAGTAAAGAAACACTTGTTTTTACAATGCCTCAGTCCATGCAGTGTTATCTCTGATCTATTTGTCATATTTATTTGACAGCGGGGTTGTGTGTATGCCCATAGAGCCTGTTTCCTCTCAGTTTCTGTAAACATTCAGAGCGGAGATGCCAGATCCCCTAGCATGTTGACAGCTCATGAAAAAAGATATACAAGACGGAGGTTATTATTTATATTTTATACTTTCCAGCCAACACATTACTTTGAGGGCAAACTAACAACACATGTGCTTTTCAGGGACCATGATTAAGCCACCCCAAACGGAACCATATTTTCAATAAAAGTAACTTGTGTACTCTTTTCACAGATGGAACGCATTCAGTCCTTCTATAAGAACCTCTGTGAAAAAAGAGTAACAGCCACAAACAACCACAATATGGCCACACAATGAGAGCATTTCAATAAAGTGAACTTGAAACCCTTGATAGCTTGAGAAAGCTCTGCTCACTTTAGCCGCCTCTGCTGCGCACAACCATGAAACTGCGTGTGGCATCCTGCGATTTAACACACTGACGCTGAATAGTGCAGAGGAAGTGTGACACAAGGGGGAATATAACTAATTCAGAGCCATTCAACATCTCCTGCGCTAGAGTGACATAAAGAACCCACTCTTTATTCAATAAACTTCCGTTGTGTTCTTCCTCTCCTCTGATTTCTCTCTTGTCATTTTCTGATTCATGGTGGCTGCACTCCAGACTCCCTTGGTCCCTATACCTGAAAAAGGCTAGTTACATAAGCCCACACACACATGCAGATAACACCGACGTGTACACGACATCTCTTCTTACGTAAGAATATTTACCCCTCCACCCCGTCTCTTAATTCCATCCCAAAAAATCGCAACCCGTAACAAATGGAGGCTTCAGTGCCACAGCGTTTTCAGCGCAGCGGAAATAATTTGTAAATTCCCCCTGCAGACTCCCGATTTAGCAAGAGCGCTGAAGAACCCAATGCTCCCTAAAACACACACTCCAGTGCTGCTGCTGCTGCTGCTGCTAGCTTTGAGTCTTTGCTCCTTCACTGAAAAATGAAACATGTCAACACAACCCGCTAGTTGTGATCTGATTTGTACTTTTGATGTCAGCTCTGACAAAAAGAGACAATGACTTTTTGTGTGTGTGTGTGTGTGTGTGTGTGTGTGTGTGTGTGTATGTGTGTATGTGTGTATGTGTGTATGTGTGTATGTATGTGTGTGTGTGTGTGTGTGTGTGTGTGTGTGTGTGTGTGTGTGTGTGTGTGTGTGTGTGTGTGTGTGTGTGTGTGTGTGTGTGTGTGTGTGTGTGTGTGTGTGTGTGTGTGTGTGTGTGTGTGTGTGTGTGTGTGTGTGTGCATTTACTCACCCCTTCATTTGGGTAAGCCTCCCAGCCCAGGTCGGCCAAGGCTGACATCGAGTCCAGTAACGTAACTGCAAGAACAAGAACAAAAAAGAGCATAAACATACTGCGGATGCATTTCATTGCTAAATCCCCACTTCCTTAAACAATGTTTTTTTCCGCATACAGTTTAAAGATGTCTTGAAAGCATCAGATAACATCAAAACCTTCCATACTGTATAAAAAAATCCATGACTTTTATTCATGTTTTATACAAGGTCGCCTTTTGTTGTAGCAGTAGAATCACAAGGCAGTGGTGAACCTATCATTTCAATTTGAAGATTACTGTGGTTGTGCTGCAGCTGTTATGGTTCAAGGGGACACAAAGTCAGCCAGTGTGACAGCATCTAGACAGAGGCATATTTTAAAGTTGCATTTACATTTTGGATATTTTAATGATACGCCACAAAAAAGCTCTCGTTTGAATATGGAAGCAGTTGCGTTGTACGCTTGCGAAATGGCGGTAAAACTGAGTGAGTGTGTTTAAAGGAGAGAAAAGGCTGCGGTCCAGCTGTTACAATAGATCGTGTGGAAGATTTTTTTTGCCATTCATTTACCTTGCTGTTCATGTGTTTTATCAGTAAAACACAAATTCAAACTTTCAAACACAGAAGCAGGCACATGTGGTGGTTTGCACTAATCCATGCCTCCAGTTGTAATAGTGGTCAGAAGTTCTTTATCAAGGTTGAATCTTTAGCTATACAGCAGGAGGGATTTGATTTAATTGAAACATTAAACATGTCACTGTTTAACAGAATTGAAGTATTGAAATTCAGTGTGGATGCCTAAATCCCAACCTATCACCATCCCTGTTATACATCACATTGCCTTTCATCACATGTAATATAGACATTGCTGAGATGCTGGCAACCCAAATACAATAGAGGTGAATTACTTCTGTTTTAGTTATATTAATATTGGTACCTTGAGTATCTGCTGATTTGAAACCCATCACATACCCTCTGTCTTCCTCTTCAACAAAGAAGCTGTTGATACCATATTTGTTTTGATGAACTTTGCTTGACCTATCCATCTGAAAAACATCTTACTCAAACAGTGAAACAAATATTATACTCCCCGAAAGGAATACAGATAAGACCACAACCTATGGCTGAGTCTGCAATACTTCTTTACTCTTGACTCCATGCAATCTTTTCCTCCATGACAGCTGACTTTTTCCTTTTTCCAAAAGAATGAAAACTCATTCCTGGGAAACCCACAGGCCTTTCTGTGAAAGCTGCTCTTACAACGCTATCGAAGAAATAATCCATAAAAAAAATGGTGGATTACCCAGACATTGTTTCTGGAGATGGTTATCTCAAGAGCTCAGCCCATGAAGCTGAAACTATCTCCACGAGAGGATATCACTACAGATACATGAAGAAATATATCAGGTGAACCAACCCTTTCAACAAGGATTTAGTAGGGCTGTGCAATTCATCGTATTTGAATCGCATTTACGATTTTGGCCTGCCACAATTACGAAAACAAGATAATCGAAAAAAACGAATATTTTGCTTTGCTAGGTCACTGCAACATATTTGATCTAATTTATTTTTATTTATCATATTTATATGTTTAGTAGCTAGTTGAAGTGCGCTCCAAATCATTTGTTGATCTTGTTTATTGGTATTTATTGTTTATTTAAATGTAAATATAAATGTATAATTTATTTTATTTATTTTTGTATTGGTTTTTCAGTTGCATTATACGTTCAGGGTAATCAACAGTTAAAAAGATACTGTTCAAATTATTTTTTGCATTTGTTTTAAAGTTCAATAAATGGATGTTTTCAAAGTTAATGAATAATCATATTTAATAATTGTGATATCAATTATTGACCAAAATAATCGTGATTATGATTTTTGCTATACTCGCACAGCCCTAGGATTTAGTGGTTTAACTTTCATAATGCAGTAAAAAGATGTTGTTGAGTATCAGTGTCATAAAGGACAAAGTTCCTCAGTAGAACATTTCCACAATCTGTGTGTGTGATCTCTGTGACAGGAGGAAGTGGAGGGAGGAAGCAGGGTAAAGAGGGAAAGGTGGCAGGTTGAGCAGCGGGAGGCATAATGAAAACCTGCCCAGATTCTGGAGCACAGTTCTCCACCTGTGTGTGTGTGTCACTTGTTAGTGTGTGTGTGTGCGGTTTTTAAGGTTTGGCTCAGTCAGGTTCTAATCAAGCCTTCATCACCGCTGACCATTAATATTTAATCAGCTTCCATCTGCAGAGACTGCTGCTTCACTCTTTCTTCACTCTCATTGTGGCGCTTTCAGTTTAACCTCCCTCCATTGAAATCTTTGAACCTATGCTTTCAATCCACAGATCCGAGATCAGACGGACGAATCGCTGACCTGACGCAATTCAAACCGACTGCATCACTTTAAAGCAGCGCACTTCTGTATTCCCTCCCATTCTTATAAGCAGTGACCTGGAAAAAAACTATTTCAAAGTAAAAAAGAAAACAGAGTATGCCCTGCTGAATGCAAATGAGCCTAATCACTCAATTGAAGAGGTTTGAAAGTGCCTGTTTACAAGCCCCTCTGTGTATCCATACTGCCTGTAGGTGTAACAAAGGGACTGTAAAATTGGTCCAACCTCCTCTTTTCCTATCTTTCCCCCTCTTTCTCTTCCTCTCGCACCCATGCTGTTCATCAGCCCTCACTGAATCCCAGTCGTTCCCTTCAGCTCAGCACACCATGACAGCAGGGAGGCATGTCATGCTGTATTAGTGTGTGTACATGTGTGTGTGTGCGTGTACACACAACAGTGCCTGAGTACGGATACAGAAAAAATAGTGCATGCAGTATAATGAAACAGACAAGGCTGCACAGTGTAGCGCAGGTGAGAGAGGGAGGGAGAGAGATGGAATGAGAGGGAGATACTAGGGGAGGTGCTGAGCAGATAAAGGTCAGAGGCAGCCTCCAGCCCATGTGTGTATTCAGACTGAGACTAAAAAACGTTTGGACTGCTTTGCTCAGTTTATGGGCATTTGAGTGGCGTACTGCAATTAGACATAATAGGATAATAATATGTGGTTTCAGGATCCAAAAGAGAGGCTCACACACATTCTCACACAGACACACTCAGAGATGAAAGCTACTATCTATCAACAGGGATTGTGGAATTTACACACATACTCTCAGCCGTACCAATTATTCTCCATGACTCACTTACTGCAATACATTTTGCTATGTTTCCCAGAAAGTATAACTGAGTGGAACATCGTTAAAAGGTTGGTTCACTCAAGAAAAAAATATTTTCTCCCTTTGCTGATGGTATTTTGTGTGCTTAAAACAATTAAAAATTCAATTTAAACTCACTCACTTAAACTATTTTCTGGTTGTATGGGAACTTGGAACTAGTTGTTCTTAATTAAAATTAAAATAATCTGTGGAAAATCCCGTTGAATAAAGATGTGCATTTTGTACTTTGTTGTGTTTGCTCTAAAACAGTTTTGCTGTTCAGACGTTGGCTGTTAGCTATCTACCTACGTATGAACCAATTTTCAGATAGAACTCAAGTTTTCTTTGTCCTTTTCCTCTAGTCTGTTTCCTTTTCCCTCTTTTATCTGACTTTTTGTTTAATAAATCAGGGGAATAAATGCACATTTTTTAACTCCCATGCATCAATTTATGTTCCGAATGATAGTCCTGTCCTTGACTTAAGAAATGTTGTCAACCAACAATAATACGATTGTGTTGAATAATCGATTAGTTTATATAAGGGACGGATCTGTAAAACTAAGTTTCACCATTAAGAATAATTCAAAAGTACCACTGTTCGTGTTCGTCTTTACCAGGCAATACGCAATAATGTTTTTAGGTGTCTTTAGGTTATCTTTTTGCTAATCTGCTGCTTTAAGTGTTAACGACCTTCTCACCTAACTTGGTGCAAAAGCAGATATGAGTATTTCCCAGGAGGTAGAGCTCTCTGACACGTCTCAAAAACTAGGAAAGTAAAACCAAAAGTATCTGCTAGAAAAACAAGTGTTACCCTTCAAGACACTTTGTGTGTCTGGAGTCACTCATCATCATGTAGAAACATTCCTTAAGGTCTAGTCTAGTGTGTTACAGACGCCATTACATATTCCACAACCATTTTGCCGCCCACTGGGAAAACACTCACATACATAAACCTACGCATCAACACTTTTCCTCATCTCCTCACACCTCCTGTCAATACCACTTATCACTAGTGATCAATGACTGGACTCATCAATTATGTATCAGCTATAGCTTCCTGTCTGCTGACATGGCATATAGTCAATGTATTTGCGTGTGTGTGAAAGTGTGTTTGTTTGTGTCGATGATGACGGGAAAACAGAGGAATTATGAAGATGTGTAGTGTTCTTCCCCCAAACAAAAACAAAGCCACACCTCTTATCTATCTGTCCATCCATCTCTAAACACCCCCCATCTGTTAGCCTCTCTCTCTTCTCGTTCTCCAGGGAACTGGCTAAATTGTGTGTGTGTGAAATCTAAGCCTCTGCTAGGCCTGCTTTGGCTCAGAATAAAAACATCAAGCTCATCAATCAGTCATTCAGGCCAGGCTAATGTTGGATTTTATGACCAGTATACTCTTTATCTCTTTATCTCGCACACACACACACACACACACACACACACACACACACACACACACACACACACACACACACACACACACACACACACACACACACACACACACACACACACACACACACACACACACACACACACACACACACACACACACACACACACACACACACACACACACACACACACACACACACACACACACACACACACACACACACACACACACACAGGAAGCTCCTGGTTGAAGAGCTGATAAACATGTCATATCACACCCACAGTGGAGCACCTTCTAAATTTGAGCACTCGGTGACAACACGAAAACAAAAATATTTCTACTATTACATTTTTACTCAGACTTTCCATGTAAGAAAAACCTTCCCCACAAACCTAAGAGGAGTTCATTTGCACTAACAGATTAAAGCCATTCTTAAAAGGAATAAACCGACATTACTTTTATTGATATTCCCTTAAGTGCGCAATAAAAAATAACTTGATTCAGAAAAATAATTAAAAACAAAGATATTTTTCGGATGAACTTTTTATTATCACTCAAGGACACACCGACACACACACCGACACACACACACACACACACACACACACCGACACACACACACACACCCACCCACCCACCCACCCACCCACCCACCCACCCACCCACACACACACACACACACACACACACACACACACACACACACACACACACACACACACACACACACACACACACACACACACACACACACACACACACACACACACACACACACACACACACACACACACACACACACACACACACACACACACACACACACACACACACACACACACACACACACACACACACACACATCTGAGTGTTCCCAGGCTTTCATCGCAGCGCGTTAATGCACAGATCCATGCACATCCACATGTGTCCTGATTTCTGTTAGAGTTGTTCGATTGCACGAAGACATGCTGTCTTATTGATTTTCAGCACCAAACTGTGAGGTTTACATTCTGGGAGTGAAAGATGAGGGGGGGGTGGACATCTGTAAATTCCTTTACAAATGCCGTAAAAAATGAGTACTTAGAATCGTGTGCAGAAACCCCAAACATTATGGCACTCTCTTTGTCTCCTTCAGTGTCTCTCTATTTCTCCTTTCACTCGTGTTTCCTCCCATTTGGGACTCTCTCTCCCTCTCGTTCTCTTTCTCCCACTTCTCTTTCTTTCTCCATCTCTGTTTGTTTATGTCTCTCTGCCTCTCTCTCTCTGGTCTGTCTCCACTTCTTCAGCTGGGCTGCAAGAAGCTGTGATCCACCTGCCAAGAATCAAACGAAGCTGCCAACAGCCAGACTGGAGCACAAAGACACCAGGATGCTTCTACACACACACACACACACACACACACACACACACACACACACACACACACACACACACACACACACACACACACACACACACACACACACACACACACACACACACACACACACACACACACACACACACACACACACACACACACACACACACACACACACACACACACACACACACACACACACACACACACACACACACACACACACACACACACACACACACACACACACATTAGGAGGGTGCCAGTGGCACAAAGAGAAAGACTGCTCAATAAGACCACCACGCAGACTCAATATAGAGTACAATATGTGACTACATAATGAGTTCATAAGATCTCTTCAGCTCAGTAAAAAGGATATTACATTGGTAGATGTTATATATAACGAAGGGGGAAGGGGGGGGATTGCTGACACGACACTCCACATGCTGATGCTACATGTATAAGCCTCATTGTTTTTTCTTCATCAGCTTAAAGCATTTTCACCCAGGTTTAATGTCCCCACACATCCCAAAAGTTGTTTTCCTGCTGCAAGAAAACGCTGACATGTACAGTTCACAGCAATCAAGGTGTTCCTGTGGCAGAACATATTATATATTATATAAAAAGAGAAGGGATAAATTGAGAGAATAAGCAAATGAGATTTGCTGATCGCTTTTGTTAATAGAAAATAATCTGAAATATATACCACTGTTTTGCAGAGGTTATGGGTGGTATATATATACGTATATGTTTTTGGTATAACGTCGTTTTTAATCCGATTCTTATTATTCATGTTAAACCTTACAATACATTCAGTACGTTTTCTTGATTTCTCTTTTTTTTATATAATTTGGAAATACACCTTAGAGTTAGATGAGAGGATAAATACCACTCGTGCCTGTTCACTAAATATTAGACTATTGCCTATAAATATTATATTTCACCCCGTATCAAGGTTTTAACAGCTTCTAATCTCACCCTATGTTGTCCGAAATGTTAAACAAATAAAACAAGAAATTCAGCAGAAATACATCATCGCTAAGATTAAAATCCATTCTTCAAGACAACCTCATAAAATGTCAATAAAATGGAAGATAAAATACACAGTAGCGTATCAACTCAATACATGCTCCAGTACATAAAGGCTTTTCAGCTTGCTCCACATACCGAGATAATTTACTGTACTCAAATACACCCAGATGCAAGAAATAAACAAAACAGTAATACAACTGCACACAAGTACACACACACATGCACCCAATATCTCAGTATTTGAGCCGCCGCACACACACACCTTCCCCTGCCTCCACTCCACTGAGAGAGCAGCCAGAGAGCCTGATGAAGGAGTGGGAAGAGTTGAGCTCTGAACTTTAGGAACAAACTGGCATCGCAGCTCGACTGCAGCTCCTAATCTCTGCTGTCTTTTCATCAGTCATCTCTCCACTCATCCACAAACCACCAGAGGCACTCAATCAGTCCTCTTTCTCTTAGTTTTTCTCTCTCCTTCTGTGCGCTCATCCTTCATGGCACTTCATTGAAGCCTTGTGTTCCTTCCTATCCTTGAACTATTGAATGAATGCATTACGTCAGGTGATCTATCTTGCACCTGGCATTTATGTTTAAGGAAAAGGCCTCTCAATTGGCAATAGGGGACGTTCAAAAATGGCACTTGACAACATTTTTACATTTTTATAGGTTGTTTTTTTCATCCTCTTTGTCAAATGTGTTTTAACATAGACACCTGAGGTATGTTTTACTCATAATTGAACATTTTGAATTACTCATCATGTAAATGTTACTTTAAGCCTATAGTTCAAAAATGTTTTATCCAATCCAGTCCAATCCAACTTTATTTATATAGCCCATTTAAAAAAAACAGTTGACCAAAGTGTTGTACACCAATAAATATATAAAAAGCAGCATAAATGGATTTAAACAAAACCGATAGGACAAAAAAAAAATGTAAAAGCACGAGACAATGAAACCACACTTACTGTATAGCCACAGACGGAAAAGATCATACACGATGTAAACACATTTGTATTGTTATGTCAACAATCCTTTCTTTTGAGCTCCTTTCATTGGTTTTCTGTGCAGTTAGTTTCACATGCATGCGTCAAGTTGCCGTTAAAAAGTGAGAGATTTTAAAGCAAAACTGCTATGAATTGTATTCACGCTTTAATATGTGTGTTTTTCCTAAAGCGGGCATATCCCAATGTAATTTCCTTATTTCAGTGAGTGATGTTGGCAGGATGATGGGATCTAGCATGGTTTAGGAGAGAAAATGTTATTCTTATTTGAGTATGATAGCTTTCTGCAAACTGAATGTGTCTATGAATAATTCAAGGAATTTAAATTAAATTCTAATCCTAATTCTGCTTTGATTCAGTTCAATTACCCCAGTTTTCTAACTTCCCATTCCGCTCAGAGGAATGTAATGTTGATCCTCCACACTTCGACAAACACAGAATGAAATTGGGTTGAACAGATGATTACACAGTAGCCTATAGCTTTACAAATGAGTGATAGACAGGAGCAGATCACTGAAGGTAAAAAGTGATTCTGTGAAATCATATTCAATTAGCTTTTACATGCATGGCTAAATAGTGGTTGGGTGTGTAATAATGAGTTAATTGAAAAGTGAATCAAAGCATAATCAAAGTAACAATAATAATCATTTATATTTAAATTGCATAAAAAAAGCTCCTAAACGTTTGACTGGATTGACTGATTTGATAATAATTTGCTTCAACATAAAACCATTTATAAATGAGCTTGATTTCAAGATTTATTTATTGCAACTATAACAATATTAAATCTATGACAATCTTTATTGTTAAATAGCCATATCTGTAATTATCATTTCAACGGGATACTTGAATACACATACACACTCCATTCCAAGTTGGCGGTGCCTTTAATTAATCACATGGATGTAAATCTGGACCGATGTTTTTCTTTTCTTTTTTATCAGATAGGATAGGACAGCCACAGTTAGACAGGAAGGGGGTGAAGAGGGGATGGCATGCTTCCTTTTTGTTAATACATTCTCCTTGTTAAACTCATACAAGGAGGAATCTTGTTTACATTAGCAAAGCAAAACCTTTGCAGGAAAATAAAAAGAGACAGGATGATGCACCTACATTATTTATCAAAAGCTCTTACTGTAAGTTTAAACTGTGAGGTTGAATTTTATAAACCGGCAGAAATTAAACACAGCTACCCAATAGTAATCCAACTTCAGGTAAGATAAGTCAAGATAATTACCTTGACATGACAATTGAACTAAATGACATCTATTTTGAATTACACTTTTTACAAGTACATTTTAAACATACTTTCAACTAAGCACAAAAAGTAGAAGTATACTTGTATACACTTTTGTATACTTACATTATATTTCTAATACACTAAAGCATACTATTTTTTTACCTGGGAACCACCATTCTTTTCCTCACTGCAGTTACACAGATGGGAATAAATGGGATGTTATGAAGCTCTTTTTCAAGGCAGCTGCTTTAGTGAAGTGATTTCTAAAAGGAATGCGCATGGTTTATTGAAAACCTCCTCCAAAGCCTTGAAGAAGGAAGAAAAATCCCTGGCAACCCAAAAAGGCAGATGGCGCGCAAAGCTAAAAATGTTGGTTAATATTCATGTATGGGATGAACACTACCTCGTTGAGATTGCATTTTTGGATCTCCCTCCCCCTTCCACTATGGCAGCCAGTACATTAGCCCACTCTGCTATTTCACGTCCACTGGCAGCACTAGCAGAACAGAAAAGATGCCATTCTGACAGACTATGACAGGAGCACTGCCCTAGTTTGTTGCTTGAAGAGGCTCTAGAGTGTGTGTGTGTGTGTGTGTGTGTGTGTGTGTGTGTGTGTGTGTGTGTGTGTGTGTGTGTGTGTGTGTGTGTGTGTGTGTGTGTGTGTGTGTGTGTGTGTGTGTGTGTGTGTGTGTGTGTGTGTGTGTGTGTGTGTGTGTGTGTGTGTGTGTGTGTGTGTGTGTGTGTGTGTGTGTGTGTGTGTGTCTTAATGCTGGTTGAACGCTTACTGTGTTGAACTGTGACACCTAGTCAGATCCAGACACTTGTTTTTTTTAATAAGCTTCTTCCACCAGTATGCCAACAACTCATCAAGGGCAAAGAGCAACAAAACATCCACATACACACAACCATGAGTGTGCGCACACATGGGCAAACAAACCAAAGACCTTGAAAAATCAGTAGCTTGCAGAACAAAACCACGGACACATGAGCCTACGCACAAGCTCTAACCGTGACGCATCCCTCCATTCATTTAAAAAACTGAATTAAAATAGCTTATGCAGAGTGAATGAGCGGTGATAGATAAAGCTTTTTACACAGAGTAATAACAATAACGTTGTCTTTCTCTATAAATTGTTGAATGTGTTTCTCCCTTTTTGTTTTTTTCTTGACCTTTTTGGTGCTCTTGTGTAGTCCTTATGACATTCCTCCTGATAGGACAGGAACACACACACACACACACACACACACACACACACACACACACACACACACACACACACACACACACACACACACACACACACACACACACACACACACACACACACACACACACACACACACACACACACACACACACACACACACACACACACACACACACACACACACACACACACACACACACACACACACACACACACACACACACACACACACACACACACACAGGTTGGTCACAGGAGGGTAAATTGGCTCAGAATCAAACAAGTGAGCCACAGCAGTGGAGACAGTAAGGAAATGTGCCATATATAAATGTGTGCTTCTTATACAGGTTGCTACTGTTTGTTGACACCCATATGCCATACGCACACACCCCTGCAGTAATTGTCTCTCCTGCAACTTGTCTGTCTGCCCTGCTGCCTCCGTCAAGTCAAAGCTAAACCAATTTGCACCCTCGTCGACATCAAGCAGTAAACAACGAGACAGAAAAAGCATAACTAGCAGAACACTGAAGCTAAAGGAGATAAGTGGCGGATGTGCTGCAGGGAAATTCAGCAGGGGATTATTCCAGAAAAACATCCCTAACCAACATAGAAACATTTTGAAGCTCGACCCTGTTTGACCGCACAATATTAATGCATCAAAAGCTTTAGTTCTTCTTGTGTCTCAAGAGAAATGTCCAACACAGGAATACAAATCAGCAATTGGGGTCATAAAAACAACAAGAAGACAAGCAGAAAAAAAGATAAGCATTCGTGACTTGCAAGAAGCCTTCTGAGAAGCTATAGAAATACTAACTTTGTCAACGAAGGCTATTTCAAATCTTTGAACACAGAGGGGCTGTACACACGTTGATATAAAATAAGCCCATTTGAACAATTTCAAGAATGCGCTGATTAAATATGTATACAAATGTTTTCCTATGAATCTTTTCTAAAAAGTCAAATCGAGAGGAATCTATATAGATGTTTTCTGGAAGTTACATTTCTAGTTTCCAAGTCCTCAGGTATTTTGCTCTCATAAAACAGGGAAGAGGGTCAGCAAACACACTATAGCTACGGCTGACCCAAATCCTCGGCCGTTTTTGCAAAGCTGCCTAATGCAGGCTTTCAGAGCCACGGCACGAGCCAGGCCTGCAGAGCAAACAAGACGGGAAAAACAGAAAGAGAGGGAGAGGTATGGAAACAACCAAATTCAATCTGGACAAATTAAAGGTCAGGACAGGGGGTGCTGGGATAGGGGTGGGTAGAAAGTGGTCAAGGCCCACTGATCAGTGATTTGAGCAGCAGTTAAGGGCTTGTTCAGAGGGGGAGGGGGTCAACAGATGTGGCGAGGGCCCACTTATTCCCAAACATGACTACAGCCATCACACTGGGGGAAGGCTTCCTTTGACATTAATGAACTGTGCATCCGACTGGAATCACTCAAGCTTAAAAACTGTTCAACTTCAGGACTAGCTGTTAAAGGCACACACATGTTCACCTCACTGATGGGAACTGAAAGAATATTTTGCTGTTTTCTTTATCAACTTGTATAAATTAAATGAGATACACACTAATATGCAACAAAAACTTTTAACATGACATTATTACATTACATTACATTTAACTTGTTAGGCGCTTTTATCCAAAGCGACTTACATACATTCAGTACTGTGGACAATCCCTACAGGAGCAATTTGGGGTGAAGTGTCTTGCCCAGGGACACAACGACATGCTGACTGCAGTGGGACTCAAACTTGCTACCCCCTGATTCAAAGTTCAGCGCACTCACTACTGAGCCACAGCCTCCCTTTTAAGTGATGAGTTCACTCATAAAGCATGCAAAACAAAAAGTAAAAGTCCCAGACATATTTATTCTATGGCTGTACTGAAGTTCATTAGCTACTGTAAAGTTGTGTTTGAATGTGTTCACATCATTAGAAGAAAAACTAAATGTATGCTTATATACAGTATACCAATAACGAAGTCCAGCGGCTTTTCCTATTATTTTTAAAAAGGCACAGTCTGCATATCATCTCCTTGCTTAATGTGTGCGAAAGCCCCACTGTAAAAAGTGACTATTTGTGGCTTTATGGGGGGCAGTGACTTCCTGTAAACCCCCATAAAACCGTGAATGCTTTTAGTCTCCGGTTAGTGCACAGATTAAAAAGATATAAACTTTGTAAGATTTTAAAGTTCTTGTAGGCAAATGTATTTTTACACTTTTACGCAGCCTGCTAGCTATTTCCCTTGTTTCCAGGCTTTATGTCAAGCTTAGCCAGCTGCTGACTCCAGCTTCATGTTTAACAGACGTGACGTAGAAATTGATCTACTCTGTAGGAAAGTGAATACACGTGTTCAATGGTTTATCCTTTCACAAAAGAGAATAAAAACGTATTCAGAAACTACTGGCTACACTCAAACAAAACACAAAGGCTCTGTGGTTGATCAATAGAATAAATGTGTGTGTTATTTAGCTTTTTGATTAATTAGTAACTACCTCACTTTCTTGTTCTTTTTTCGTCCTCATTCTTATTAAATATTTTTGTTTTATCACACAGATTCTCTCCTGTGGATTCGTCTGTATAATTTCAGCCTCCCTCTATCTTTTGCTCTCCCTCTCTCACACACACACACACACACACACACACACACACACACACACACACACACACACACACACACACACACACACACACACACACACACACACACACACACACACACACACACACACACACACACACACACACACACACACACACACACACACACACACACACACACACACACACACACACACACAAACTGAATCCACGAGGTGAAGCCCTCACAGCAGAATCCTTCTGTGTCACTGAACTGTATTTATAACCCCATCTATCACCTAGCCCCGGAAATTCATGACACTATTCTCTGGACCAAGACCACCAAACTGCCCCCTAGCCATACATTACGATAGGAAGCGTGTATGTGGGCGTGCATGTGCACATACATCTATCAGGTATGGGCCTGTGTGAGGCAGATAAAGGAGCTCGAGTAGGGAGAAAAGGGAACATATGAAACAAGGGGATTAAAGATGGAGGAGGAGTAGAGGAGGTGGACGGGAAAATCCTGAGTGTGCTCGTGCTTTCTGTCTACCTCCGGTGCTCTCTGATGAGAACAGAGATCTATATTCTCTTCTGTCCAAGGTCATGGTTGTTACATGGGACCATAGCAATCTCCCAGACCCACACACACAGTGGAATTATGGCTCTGCCGATAACTACAAGCAACCATTATAGATTAAAGCAATTAAACCAGAAGAGACCTTTGACCCAACATTATACCACAGTCAGGAGCTTGTGTGAATCATACGAAGAGGGCATGCTTTACATATGCTTGCCTCTGCACTAACTGCTCACCCTCATGTTAACCTTACAAAGCAATACAGCATCCCTCACCCCCCCAGCACCCTGAGGGCAATCCAATAAAAAGCTTCAATTGTACTGTAGTTCCGAGACCAATTACAGATTACATCAAACCCCAAGACTATAACATAAAACCACAGATGAGTCACTTCTTTCTCATGTTTAGTTGTTCTTCCCTTCCCTTTCTGCCATCTCTTGATTATTAATTCAATGATGTATGTGAGTGTATGTATCCACTCACATGCTGTTTTCAGGGAGAATTTGGAGTAAAATCACTCATCTACCTTCATTAGCATACTCTATTACACAGTGGAAGAAAGCATAGGGCTGGGGGCTCCCAGTCATACTCCGATGTTTTCTAGGATTGAGGTGGTTTATTTATAGAAAGAGAGGGGAGATACAAAAATAGAAATAGTCTGCTCCCCTTCCTCCAAGAAGCTGCACAAGGAGGGTGCAAAAAAGGGAGGTGTAGTTGCAAAGAAATGACAAAATGGGAAAAGATACTCCGTGTTGGAAAGGATACAGAGAGGAACTAAAGATAGGATGAAGACAGCGGGACCTAAACAAACCATGGGACCACTGAGCATCCACCCTGCAGTTACATCAGTATGCCCTCAGGGTTCAGACAGAGGGTGTGTTGGGCTCCCTCTGCTGGTGCACAAAAACTCATCCACTCCTCTTCCTCTTTTTTTCTGGTGGTAACAAAGACCTTCAGAGCACGCTCTTCATCAAAACAACTTCTGAATTATCACTTGTCCTCTACATCTCAACCCCTAATTCGAGCAGGTTAAAACAATTCTATCAATTCTGGCAGGTCCATCCTCAGAACGGAGTTTCGTGGAAATGCCAACAATTTTAGAGCAGATCAATAGCCCTGTTTGTAAACTTGTTGACAACTTAACACTATTTGCCCTATCAGAGGGACTGTGTTCTTAATCGAGCCTTGAGAGGTCTGTCTCTTCTTTTATGACAGCCTTGCGTCTACTCGACAGACTCAGAGGGAATGTCCTGGAATAACACGACTTTACCGAGAGACGTGGGTGCAGAATATGCACACTCGTAGACAAACGCAAGGTGTGCACACACACATACACACACACAGGCAAAAGGAAGAGCAATCTCCGTGCAGTTGCAGGATAACGGGAAGGCCGAAAAGGTTAACGCAGGGCACAGAAAGGCGGACAAAAACGGCTTCATTGACACATCCTCTACATATACACACAAACAATGGGTTTATACTGTAGGCGCCCTTTAGGACAGTAGTCTAAAACAGTAGGACCAGAGGCAGGTAATCACAAACAGATGTGGACTGGCAGTGTTTATCTGAGCAATCTGGTCAGACTGGTCACTCACTTTAACAATTCTCAGGTAGGACACACACGTAGTTGTTAATCTATATCAACAGGAGTTTCCTTTTGATTCCAATTGGTTTCCTCATTCATGCTCATTTCAATGAATATTTCAACAGTGTTAAGTGTCTCCTTCATGTGCATTGTCTCCTGCTGTTAAAACACATCTCCACTCTCTCTCCCTGTACCCTCCAGAGCCTTTGTTCTGTGTGAACTCCACGGGGCTGTGACATACATTCAGCTCATACTGTCAAAGTGAGACAGACACAGGAGATCCCATCCAACCTCAGCCTGTCATTGTGTGCATGAGTTTAAGGTGAATTATTTGAGTGTTTAACCTAAGCCAGACTTTTTATGTGTGTGTGAGTAGGGGGAACAAAACTGAGAAACTAGAGCTTTGTTGAGCCACAGAGCAGGAATGACTGAAGCTTTGGGGAAAACTAAATTAAATGATTCACAGAATGAAAATAATCTCACAGCTGTATCAAAGTCTGTCTGAAAGCCTGCCAGCGAAAAACAACACACACTTCTGATTTTGTCCAAACAACCTACCATCTGCTTTTATAAACACATCATGGTGAAAACAACTTGTGCAAACCGGTCTGTTCTGACCTCCCTTTACTATATTTCAACTTCCCATTAAACAAGCCAGCTACCATGTTTCCGCCCAGCAAGCAGTCAGGAGTAGTTAGTGAGTAAATGCATTGGCTAATTTCAGGCCAAGCATCGATGTTAATACAATAACTGAGAGAGGCTCAGCAGCAGCGTGTGACAAATGTAATGTAATTGCTGCTCCTCATTTGCAGACTGAGGGCTACAGCAGGAGGGGAACAAAAACATGTATCAGTGCTTTAAAATGAAGATATCTATAATTATAATGGATTTTTGGCAGATATGTCAATGTTGTTTTGGCGTAATCCTTCTAAGTTAGGCTACTTTAATGCAAGACACATAGTTCCAGAGATGAATACAAATGTGAAGAAGCTCTCCCGATGTCAGAAAGTGAAATGTCTTCATCAGTCCTCTCTATCTTCAGCATGGCAGGGTTGCCTTGTGTGTATATATCATACAAATTTAATGTCAGTATGCTCGGAAAAGAAAAACGTGACGAACAGTTTTCCCCCTCTCGCTCCCTCTCTCCGCTTTTCTTTATACATGATTCATAACCGAGCCGAGCACTTAACGGGAGTCTCCGTCGCTCTTACCCGGGCAAGTGGAACCGCGGGAAGGGGCTCCCCATCCGCCGACACACGCAGCAAACAACCCGTGTCAACTCCCTCACTCACCTTCATTCTCCGGGTAATTCCTTAAGGCTCGGCACGGCGACAACGCGTGAAAAAGAAGAAGCAGGGAGGACAGGAGGGGAAGGGATGGATAGATCCACAGGACGCGTGCTGGTGCCATTTTTCAGGCTGCGCTGCGCCCTCGCTGCATCCCTGTTAGCGGTGTAGAGTCGGTGAGCGCAGCCTTGCGATTGGGGAGAGAGGGAGAGAGAGAGCAGGGGAGAGGGCAGGAAAGGAGAGAGAGAGGAGGAGACGCTGGGAAGGAGGGTCTACAACCAGCTGAGTCTAGTCAATCAGCCGCCTGGCTCTAGGGTTGTATGGAAGGCCTTTGGAGACTCATCACACTAGAGAACACTGTACACAATAATTTATGATAATGATTTAGCCCTGATATGCAGTTTTAACATGTATTAAATTCATCTTCTTACCAAAAATGATGAAGACTCAAGGACATAATCACATTTTCGTAATCTCTTCAAGGCCATCCTAAACTGAAAATCATGCACAGTGTGCTTCAGAGTATAAATCACTGTACATGTCAAAGCAAAACCAAACCATTTATTGGGATCAGATGGTTACAATTATGTTTTTTCTTAAATGTCATTGCTTTGCCATTTGTTATTATTTTAAGTAAATGCTTAAAGGTAAAATAATTTTTTTTTTTTTGCACAGCTGTATTCTATGTTCTACCCATTTACAGCAGATCAAAGAGTGACAGCTGTGCATCCCATCCCCCTTCCAGGACCAATGAAAGGGATTATCACTGAGAATGAGAAGTACATTTAGTCATGGTTTCTACTAGTCGTGTTAGTATAGGAAGCAATCACTTTTATGAAATGAAAAGTTATTAACTTGTATTTGATTCATATTCAACACAAAAAAAATGACTGAGGTGAGATAGTCATTTTAAATGCCCATTTCGTAAAGTGAGATGTTAGGGATTCAACCACATATTTAGAAAAATAAACAAGATCTCATTACTGATCCCGAGTTTTTGGGTTCTTCAGAATTGTCTGGGCAGAAACAGGATAAACACTCCCATCTCACTTTAGAAATACTGTCAATTATTTTTGAAAAGCGACATGGTCACATGGCAATTACTGGATTAGTGTCAGCTCCGGCTTGCCTCTCTCTGTCTTTGCCCAGTTGTTGATATGGTTCCTGCAGATGCTACAGGCAGTAGACAACTCTGACATGCACAACAGCTTCCAATCAAACTCTTTATGGAAATTTATTCTGCCTACATGACATGTGTTGACTGCAGTGTAGGCGTCAGGAATGTGTGTGAATCCTGCTGTTGGTATCAAGCAGACTGTCTTTAAACATTAATAAATAAACTGTGCCGCCTGTCGTATGAAATGTGCGAGGAAGAGCTGAGAGTGTGCAAGGTCAAGCTTTCAATCTTCATCTTCTTTAACACTTCCTACTGGCAGAGATCGTGTAGCGAAACCTCTGCCTCTGACACGAGGAGACGCCTATAAAAGGGAAATGTTACCTCTCCTGCTTTACTGCTCCGTGTGTGTGTGTCCATACATGGAGTGTTGTACTTATCATCCCTCCTGTTTCAGCTTCTCCACCTGCCTTGACCAATTCTATCACATGTAAGTTGAGGTCCACTCAACAGTTGAGATGGTCATGGAAGCAACACTTCATGAAGAAAAAGGAATGCTAAAAACCCACAGCGGCTCAGTCAACGCATACTGTACCAACACATATTAAGCTCTCTAATTAACATGTCATATACATTTTATTTATCTGTAAAAAAACATGAAATATTCGTAACTTTATTTGCTAGACTTTTTCGTGGTTGGGTGCATTTCGGTTTGTGGTTTTGACTATAAATTGGGTGTAATTAGAACCTATTTTCATATCAAATTTAGCATTTTTCTGTGAATGCTCGGCACCGCTGAAAGAATGAGGTACAGAGATCCCACCTGATCTGCTGGGATGTTTTCCCTGCAGCTTGCAAGCAAATGTGTAACCCCGCCGAGATTTATGGAAGGATCATGACCACAATTATTTTTACCACGAGTAACGTTCTTCTATCACGCTTGTGTCCCAAATGAGGCTCCTGAAAGAGCTATAAAACTGTCAAACATACCCTGATTTATGCTGAAATTCTGTTTCACCCCCTCCCGGCCATGTGCGTTGCTGTGAAAGTGTGTGTCGGCTTCTGTGTTTTTTTTTCCTGTGTGTGCGTGAAGCAGCCACCTCCACAGATTTGTTAAGGGTCCAATTATGATGATGATTTGTTCCCTGCAATGGCTTTACTTGGATGACCTAATTTCCTTATTGAGTGTGGGGAGAAGAAAGAAAAGAATACTAGTCCTTTCTTCTCCTCCCTCTACTTACTCATTCCTCCTTTTCCTTTCTTCTTCTCCTCGTCCTTCTTCTTCTTCTTCTGCTGCCATGACTCTGCATTCATCCTCACGGTGACAAAACTTTGCTGTCATGCATTCCAACGTGACGTGGCCCCTTAAACCCTTGTCGCTGCCTCTACCACACACTGACACATGCATGCGCCCAAACACACACATCCTGCATGCCTCCTGGAAGCATGATCTCGCTCTGCTTTTGCACAATGACATTTCAAGGCTGCACACTCGCCCACCAACACGCGCACTGACAATTCACTGTCAGAGCTGAGCGACAGTAGCCTCTAACAAACGTTTGAAAAGTGTCATGTGCTTCCTTACTCTCTTTCACACTTTACTATCTGCTTCTTGCACAGCTCACTATTCACTTCAGCTTACAGAGTTTATTTCCACAAGGAAGCGCTGATCTTTTCCCAGCTCTTTCGTTCATTTTGAAAAGAGTTCTTCTTTCATTCGTTTTCCCTCCTCCTCGACCTCTGGATTCTCACCCTTCACCCTGCTCAGCTCTGGAAGGATCGATGTATCTATCTTGGCCAGTTAACCAGCCACCCTACTCATCTCTCTCTTTCTCCCATACATGATTTATCTCCTTTAAAGAAAATAAGAGTGTTACAAAGTGGGGATGATTTCTTGGATTCTGCAGCGTAGTAGGAGTGTGTGCAAGAGTGTGTGCTGCATACATGTGCCATTGGGGGTGATTGCTTGTTTGACAAGGGGCAGAGGTGATGACAGGGTTGTCTGCCTTGCCAGTAACTCCCCCCGTAGTCACCACACTCTATATACACACACACCCTTAGTCCTATTCAAAGCCACTCACTCATGTGGTAATGTCTCTATTGTGACAGCCTGAACGCTCTATGGGCAACAGCTTGGTGCTGGCATTTGGGCAGAGGAATTAGTGAGTATATGAGCATGTGCGCGACTTTGTGTGTGTGCCTGTGTCTGGCTCATCCTCTGTGGAATCTGAACATCTAGAGATAAAAAACTTTTTAAACCTTGGCTCCAGACCGAGCAGAGGGGCAGGACTGAAGATGGAAAGCAGAGAAAGTTTCAGGCAGGAAGATTAAAGGACGAGTCTGCGCACTCACAATATTCCACTTCACTCTACTCTCACTTTCCGTCTCAGTTAAGCAAGCAGAGCGATTAGTCATGTCAGAGAACCCTGGTGCTGCCATACAACAAAAGGTGAAAGGGAGTGTGGGAAAGGGCGGATGCACAAAGCACTCCCTGCCCCCGTCTGTCTCCCTGTCTCAACTGCATACGTAGGCCGAGAGACCCTTCAGCATCCCCCCACCCTGAAGTCCTCAAGGCCCCCCATTCTATCAGCAGCGAGCTTGACATTTTTACTTTGGCCACCAATCCTAAACTGCATGAGCTCATAGTTAGTGCAAAAAAAATCTCGACATCAGATCTCTGGACCTCTAAGATAAACCCTTTAGCTCAGTCCCAACAGCCATTCAGTTAGAGATAGAGGGAGGGAGAGAGATTAAAAAAAAAAAATGCTATTTAGGGAGAAAATTCTTCCAGTCTCTGCCAGCTGTACCCACAAAAAGACACCAGAAACGAGTGGGAGGATCTCCTTGAGACAGATACCAGCTATAGACAGAGAGGCAAACAAACACATACAAAGGCTGAGAGAGGAGGATATTCACACTGTTCCAACTGTCTTCTCATCTGGGCCCAGTGCACAGGGTTTTCTCTAGTAACTCGAGACCAAATCTGTGACACACACACACACACACACACACACACACACACACACACACACACACACACACACACACACACACACACACACACACACACACACACACACACACACACACACACACACACACACACACACACACACACACACACACACACACACACACACACACACACACACACACACACACACACACACACACACACACACACACACACACACACACACACACACACACACACACTGCTGACTCCTATGCAAAAATGAACACCGTCTGGCGAATAGCTGAGCCCAGAGAAGGATGTTTACTGTAAGTCTGCTGGGGAAGAGCAGTCAGTGTCTTACCGTCTCAATCGTGGCCTTCTCTAACAGAGGAATGGTTTAACAATCAATGAAAACGGACATTGCCTTCCTGTATCACATTCCTGCTGGAGCCGAATCACTATGAGAAAAACACACAAATTCAGCAGCGGGAGGTGAGGTCAGCAACAATTTAAGGTAATTGGCAAAACAAATGTCCTTTTGAATAGTAGAAATATCTACCTTTATGTAGCCCGGAAAATTATTCTGAGTTTAATCATACAAATGGCAGTGCGTCGGCACATTGATTTAATTTGCTTCAGCCAGTGTCCCATCATATCAAAGGCGTTAAAAGAAAAAGGGATGGATGGATGAAAGGAAGGATGGAGTCATCATGATGAATTGGAGTTTGCCCAAACAGTGGCAGTCTGTTGGCAGAGAAAGGAGGGACAGATGCCCAACTCAGAGCTCAATCATTTCCTGTGTGCTTAGTGCCTTCTATCCATAGACGGGCTGAGATCAAGTTGAATATGCAATTAAATCTTTATTTCAGACTCAAGATCCATATCACATAAAAAAAAATGAATAGGGATTAAGGCTTTACTGTCATACATATGGATCACTCAGAACTGCAGTCATCAGGTCTTATTAGGACTCCTAGTTTCTGATGCCTGACACGTGTTCTATTTGGTGCTATGATGTCAAAGTGAAATGATGCTAGACATGAATAGAGGTGTATTGAGGGAATACTCACCTTAAATTACCATTATTACCTTTTATGAGAATCATTATATAAACCTTCCAAAGAATACAATTTGACATGTCTCAAGGGAAAAACAGAGGTGTAAATAAAAAAAGAAAATGGTGGCTTGGTTCCATAGCTGCTTCAGTTTCAAGAACCTGGTATTATTAATGCTGGCTCACTGTCAAACTTGTCACGAACTCAGGAACTCAAGGTATAGGATCCAATTGCACGACCCGGGAGACAGAAGTAAAGTATTTGTAAGATACTTTATTTTCAAAATAGATAAACGAAATAAACACTTTCTAATCTCTTGATGAGATGACGAAAAGTGAACAAAAGAACATCGCTCACGTAGCGAGGAACAAAAACATCATGGAATCAAGGAGAGCATAGATCTGACCTAGGTATGAGACAAGACGAACTGACAAGGAACACTGGGAGACAGGGGAATTTAAACACACAACAACAAGACACAGGTGGAAACAATCAGGGGCGGGGCTGGTGCTGATGAGCACGGGAGACACACAAGAGGTAGATAATCAGGAAACCTGGAATGGCAGGTAAATTATGAGTGACAAAACAAACATAAAACAACATGAAAATGAAACTCCCTTAACATTTCTGTCGGTTCACAACAAAACTATCATAACTTACTCAGACATTTGAATTGAACAGAGCCACAGTAAATGTTGTTAGCAGAAACCATTCTTTCCTGCTTTAACTAGTCAAAAAGATTGCTCTGAAAAAGGTCTATTTTCCTCACGGTATCCCTCTGCATGAACTAATCTTTTTCGAATACACTGAGTGTTTAAATTCTCAGTGTGAAATTGATTCCACGGCATGTACACCATTTTCTCTCAATGCAATTTGCATTTTATCGATCTTTGCATTTACTACCATTGAAGCACTCTTAACCTGAGTTATGACTTATGGTTCACAAGTGTCGACCCGTACATTTTCTACTAACAAGGCCTAATGGTGTCTATAGAGAGTAGTGAATTAGTGGAAGATGAACATATTTTGGACAAATTCAAAGACTTAAGATTTGGCCTGAGAGAATAAGGTGAAATGTTTTGCATAAAAGTCACTTTTTTTGCTAAAGGGCAGAAAGTAGCAAGAGTAGTGGGCCACAGAACATAATTGCATTCACAGGTAGCACAAAGGCAGCAGATTTTCCTGCTGTGCTCACATAATTTAATAAAGTGAAGTGCTGGTGTGGTGGGGAAAGTCTGTCTCTTGGCAAATAACAGTTTGAGTCTGGCAAACCAAAGTGGCTAAAAGCTGCAGAGGCCCTTTCACATTACGTAATTTCAGATTCAAAGTTAAAATCCAAAATGCATCCTCAACTGTAAATTAAACACTTTCCCCGGCTTCTTCTTTCACCTCCCTACACACACACACACACACACACACACACACACACACACACACACACACACACACACACACACACACACACACACACACACACACACACACACACACACACACACACACACACACACACACACACACACACACACACACACACAGGGTGGTGTGATTTGTCACCATCTCTCTTGGCACGGCCAGGCTCGCGCTAATGGACGGACACTCTTTGTGTGCTAAACAAATTAGCTCCATTACGAAGAGACAGACAGCTAGGGTGAGAGAGACCGATAGAGAGAGAGGAAAGCAAAGGTCTAGGATAAGGGACATAGAGGGAGAGATAAATGTGAGAGGTAAACATAGAAAGGAAGAGGAGCAGGAAGGAGATTTATGCATACAATAAATAAAAAGGGAAGTCGTCTTGTCAAACAAAACTCTGTGTTTAAGTGTGTATGTGTGAGCCAGGCTAGACATCTAAGCGCTTTGAGCCCCTGTGAGATAGGGTAAACGTGCATTCTTGTCCATCCATCACTCATTCACTTACTTACACACTCAGACACACACATAGGCCTACACATGCACGGAGCACATACATGAATGCTGATACGCCCTAATACGTGCACTTAACACCAGACTGGATGCGAGCGAGACACATTTATCTCCATGCAACTGTGTGGAAACGATACTGAGTGCATCTGCGAATGTGTGTATGTGTGGAGGAGCGAATGTGATCTGGCAGGTTTCAGGTCAGAGCAATCCTCTGTGAAATGATTGGTTCATAATCTGATTGACAAGCAGACTCCCTCCTCTTCTCTGTCTTATCCTCGCTTCCTCATCATTTATCATCAATTTTCATACCTTATTATGTCTCCCTCCTGCTGTGTACATTCCTGCGTTCCCTCTCACACCCTCTCACTTCACCCCCTTTCAATTCCCTTCTTAACATCATGGTTGTCCTACCCTCCCGCTCTGCTGCTCTCCATCCGCCCTCCATCCTGTCTCACTCTTGATGATATAAACATATAATTCCTTCTGCGCCATGATCACATTACCTGTGATAACGTCGCTCATAACCACAGCACCTCTGCCATCTGGAAGTTTTTGTGTGTGTGTGTGTGTCTGTATATGTTACGTCCCAACTGGGAAGAGGAATGCGACACACACCAGTATATAATTGGTAATAATTATAAAGTGGTTTTATTACAGAACCGGGTAAAACAAAATGGAAGGCACACAGCCTGAACAAACAAAAGGGCCAAAAGGGCACAGGTTGATAACCAAACAAAAGGAGGACTCTAAAAAAGGAGTCTAATGGCATACAGGGAAAATAAATACTAATATAAAGAACGAAACAAAACCTCACTTCAAAAGTTGTACAACTAACCAAAGAATCTATACAAAACACAGCTAAACTAAAGGCAACATTCACACAATACTAACCACTCTAAACACTATCTAAACACAGACCACACAAGTTAACCACAGAACAAAGAGCAAGTAGCGAGAGGCGTCTGTTCACTCAACAGAGCCTCCAGAGTGGTGATAGTCCGCGGCCTTTGTACTCCTCCCCAGCAGGTGTGCGCCGGCTGTGCGCTGCGATTGGATGACGTCAATCCAATCACCATCTTCAGAGGCGGACCAGAGGATGGGCAGCCAATGACGTCAGGGCTACTGCGCAGCTTATTTACATATTACACGCACAGCTGAAACCACGGCAGATTAATGAGCAGACAGAAACAGCAAACGTAACTCTGTGTGTGTGTGTGTGTGTGTGTGTGTGTGTGTGTGTGTGTGTGTGTGTGTGTGTGTGTGTGTGTGTGTGTGTGTGTGTGTGTGTGTGTGTGTGTGTGTGTGTGTGTGTGTGTGTGTGTGTGTGTGTGTGTGTGTGTGTGTGTGTGTGTGTGTGTGTGTGTGTGTGTGTGTGTGTGTGTGTGTGTGTGTGTGTGTGTGTGTGTGTGTGTTTACTTGGACCACTTCACAGTCAAAGTAAATGAGAACTGGAGCAAAAGAAAGTCAAAGTGCTGCTGTGTTGGCCTTCAAGCTTGTCATCTAAGTTTTCAATGCTAACGTAGTGTATCAATAAACATAAGTCATCAAGTCCAATCAGCACAGTTAAATAGGGTTCACATTGTATGAATAACATTATTGCCAATGCTCTTTAACCCTGAAAGACAGCATTTTGTTTGGTAAAAGACTTTACATTTAAAGCTGTTATCAGTCAGGAGTGTAGGCAAGGTCTCAGGTCTCTTTTCAATTTTATCCTTCACTTTTTTCCATCTAATAAAGACTATAAATGCTATACTATAAATGATGCCCGATGACAAAATCATTGGGCATAAGAGCCATGGTCATGACACCGTATATTCACAATGACAATTTTCAGATGCTATGTCACCTAACTTATATCCTTCCTCAATATTTCAGTTGTGTTTATGACTAAATATCAAATCACCTTACATTTTATTTAAGTGACAATTTTATCCGAAGGAACTTACATAAGTGAATTGAAAAAAATAATTCTGCTGTCCTGATTTCAAGGGGTGCTGGATCTGCTACATTTGGGATTGTGTTGAGTGGTAGCTAGACCCCCTGAGTAAGGGACCGTATAAAGCTGATATGCAGTAGCTGAGTGGAATAGACAGCCTGGGCATGTGGTTTAACCATGTTCTGATGTGCATGGGTATTGCTTTCAATCAGATGGAATCCACTGGTAGCCACCATGGGATGGAAGGAGCTGTGTAGTGTGGGAGAACTTAGTTAGGGTGAAACAATCAACAAATCGACAATGTCATGCTACAAAATATGGCTCTCTGTCTCTCCCGCACTCTTTGTAGCCTTCATCTCAAATCTGTGGAAGCTAGTCTTAACAAACGTTTTTATTGAAACTTCAGATGCAAAGGGTCAACTAGAAGACCATATTGATGTTTTGCAATGAATAACCCTGGCTGAGGGAAGATTCTAAAGCTGGTTCTGACTTGTTTCTTTTATATGTGTGCTAGTCTTTGGTTAAATGTAGGAGAGACACTGAGCTGGAGTTCAAAGTTGGCTGAGCCTTTTCACCTAGGAGGTTGAGGCCACTGTACTCCAATCAGACTGAGTGTGATTGATGCGATGGTCCGCATTTAGAAAGCTTCCTTACCTCTGACCTCTGTGTGGAAGTTTCTAAAGTATGAGAGCAAAGCAGAGAAGGCAACCTTCAATGCAATGCAGACTCACACTTTAGAGGAGGAATAAGGGAAAACACTTAACAGTTTCCTTTGACATTATCAAAGGGATTTAATGATATGCTGTAGGCCTCATTTAAACTCTTAGCAGCTGCTTGGGATCTATAGTGCCATGTCACTCAACAATCAATATCTCTCTCAAACACACCCCCTCACATGTACACACTGCCTCGGAGGACTCTCTCTTATCGGGAAACATCAGATCAAGCAGATACACTTGAATGGCTATTGGGGCCAGATTGACTCACAGTGAGGGGACTCAGGATCAATGTTTTTGCTTGCAAGCCAAACTCATCTTGTTGTTGTGATGTGTGTGTGAGTGTGTGTGAGGATGTGTGTGCTTTGGGATTGTTTGCCTGCCCAACCAGCAGTCTGCCTATTCACGGCATATTAATATTAAGACGGTGGTGAGGATCAGAGGACAGACTGGCAGCCGCAGGACAGGCCGAGCGTCCATGGTCGTCACAGTGGAGGCCCCTGGCCAAGCTCCCCCGCCGCGCACCGGAGACAAAGACAAGTGCCTGTGTTTCCAAACATGGGCCCCTCTCACCACCCAGAGGTCAGGAACTTAGAATAATCTGGCTCAAGCAGGAGGGACATAGCTTTCTCCCTCTCTCTCTCTCTCACGCACACACACACAAACACGCATTTAGGCATTAAGGCTTTGATATGACCTGCTTAACCCAACAGAGTAACAATTGGTGGTGTGTCACTGGGGAAATAGAGGGCTTTAGGCAGAACGTTTCTAAGGGTGGGGGGTCTACGTGGGCGAAAGGACAAAAACCCAGTGCTGTTGTGGATGAAAAGGGCAATCATTGGACATGTGCTTGGCAAACAGAAAGCTAGTGCATGCAAAGGACAGTAACAAGAAGCATGAGGGCGAGATATGAACTGAAAGGACTGTATGATCAAAGCAGACAAATAACGAGAGAGAGAGATGAAGCGCGAGGGAGACCTTGCTGCTGTTGAACGAGCCTGGTGGTCTAAAAGGCACACATGCACTTTGATCCTCCTCTTATAATATTTCTAAAGTGCAGACTGATCTGAAATGCCACCACTAAAGGGAGACAAATGACTGACGAGGAGACACAAAAATCAATCAGTGGATTTATCATCTGCCCATGAGAAGATACACATCAGGGTCTGTAGGGTTGAAATGGGAAGTCTAAATGATTCAAGGCCAGCTGACATTGTATCTCTATAGTCTCACAACGTACTGTATTGCCACGAAGAGCAGAATAATGTCAGCTATAGCCTTGGGGGTACAGTGGTTGTGTTTTTGCCACTACACTACTGGGCTAAATTTGGATGACTCTCTCAGAGGCTGTCAAGCTCACATGCCACTTTCACTCACTGCAGGGGAACAGCGCCATCTAGTGCACCAGTACAAAAGGGTCACAAAGAAACTGAAAATAAAGAGGAGTAGGTCATTGTGTGAAGAGGGATGCTGTGCTGAAATGTGAAATATTATTAGTGTGGACTCCACCAAGCACCATGGTTGAATATTTTAAAATGGATTAAGAGCTATCAAGAATTTCTCAGAGATAAATGAGATTGCGATGGATTTGACTTTTCGCAGAAGAAAACATTCTTAGTTAGTTTATCAGAGACAGCTAGCTAAAACGAATGCAGACTTTTCTAGCAGTCCTGCAATTGATCCTACCTTCATGGAGATTAATATTGTATTATGCTAGTTATTTTTGTTCTCTAGCCTACACTCTGATATAAATGGGATGGATAACATACAGCTGCTATTTCTCTCCCCCTTGTTGTGTATTTGATGACCCTAGGCCTGAAGGGTCTATCCCAACAATCAAGCAACTTTGAGGAAGTTTCAGCACCAGATTATGCATTTTAACATTATACTAACAAACCTTAAACATTAATATTTATTCTGGGACTAACTGCACCAGGTCTGTCAAAGTTGGAATGTCTATACTCTACCATACTATGCATGCTTAGGGATGAAGAAGCCCTCTGTGCTTCTTTATTTAAAAGAAGTTGTGATGTTTAGTAACCAAAGCTAAGAAATGCTCGATCTTTATTATAATTGAAATCCCAGTGATGTTATGCACCAACTACATGCAATTTAATACTCAAACAGAAAAATACACAAGTGTGAATATAATACGTATACATTCATTTTGTAAGTCAAATATATATGCTAAATGTAGTAAAGAATCAACAGTCAGATTGTCCTGTCATTACAAGTGATCCTTCAGAGCGGGAAACAACTTAACAATTCCCAAATCTTCTCCCTCTGACTCAGGCTGAAGACTTTCTCTTTGACGCTACTTTTAATTGAACTATTCACATCTTACACTGCACTGTCACTTGTATTCATGTACCTGTGTTATTCATGTTTTATTATCTTTGCTTTTTAATGTTTCTAATGTGTTTTATGCTCTTAATGTCTTTACATTTTGTAATTCACTTTGAATTGCCTTGTGTTGAAAAATGTTATATAAATAAACTTGCGTTGTAAAAGATAATCCAAATGCCAACAGAAGTGGAAGAAGCCCAAGATATCTACCTGTTGCCGACTGTTCTTTAACTGGTTTGCCTCTTGTACCTACTTCAAATGTTTTAGTATCATACCAAATTGTTACTGCCATTGGCAGTTTAATCTCCTCTATTACCCTAATGTTAAATACTTAAATTAATCAAATTAACTGCAGCAAACATATTTTCAGAGTAAGCACTGTAGTTGTTACAAAAGAAAGTCAGCCCATTGTGCACTAACAGCACAAAGCAGCAACACAATAGAAAAACCACCACTACCTCCCTGCTAATCGACCCATTTTAGCAAATCTAAGGAGAGAGAGTTGACAATTTGCTGTCTATAATAGCACTGGCCAAAAGAGACGAGTTACTGAGGCGGTGAATACCCACTCCGTCTGAAATGATCGTGCTGGATCAGCTGTGGCATTGCGCTTCTCCCAACCATGAAGAGCTGCAGGCCTATAATTAAAGCCTTTATTGATTAGACTCTACGCGCTCCTGCGTCCTCTGGACCGTGAGCCAGAGGCGCGGGTCACTCACTGTTACTATGCTAATGTCTATGGTAATACAGCCACCGGTCTGAGTCGATTATTGACGCGTTCCCTAAATGGACGGTTGATCTACAATTGAAGCTTTGTGAAGAGGGGTCAATGGCAAAAAGATTGATACCGGGGCAGGAGGTCAGTCTCATCTCGACTCAGGTTTCAGGAAATGAATTGGGAATTACTTCATTAATTGAAATATTAATTGGAAAGTAAATGACATTTTTCATATCCAGCAGGGATTTCTGTTCATCCCCTGGTGCTGGGCATAAATATACAAGCTCCACCGATAGAGGCCCTGGGGAACGGTTCACACACAGCCATTTGTTGAAGATCAACCACTCATTGTTTTCATTTAGACATTTATATCTTTCTTTATATGTTTGCAGAGGCAACGTGTGTGTGTGGGGGAGTTTGTGTGTGTTTGGGACTGTAAAAAGAAGACAGAAATAAACATGAAAAGAGCACAACACAATAAAAGTCCAGAGGTACAATAAAAGAGCTAGGCAGCAGAAGAGAACTGACCATAGCTGACCCGCTGAAACAGAGAATAACAATGCTTGATGGTTGATGGACCTCTTGAGGGTGCTGGAGCTGGGGGCAAAGCAGAACATCATGCAATCAGTCTGAGAAAGGTCGACGTATTGATCGGCGTGTATGGCTCCACTGTTACATATCAAAAGCATCTCTGCTCTTCTCAACACTTCTCTTTCTCTAAAGATGACCTGAAGTGCAGTGCTCTTTACAGCAGCCCTTCCCCAGACAGCCATCCATTGAGGCACCAGCGTCTTCCAGACACATAGTTCTTTGTTACAGCATACCTGGCCTTTCCCAGAAGTTTCCTTCCTGCTTTTCTTACTTCACTTGAACTTATCAGTGTGTGTACACAGCCAGGAAGGAGAGGGAGGGAGTTAATCAGATTTTCTGATTATTATAATTCCAATAAGAAGAAGCGAAAAACATATATCTTTGTATTCCTAAGAAATTAATCAATCGGATTCCTCAGTGTTGGATAAAGGATGAAAATGAAACCCTGATCAGTTGGGAGGTGATTTTTTATTAAAAAGAGAGAGCAGAATAAATCCATCTGATCAGACACTTCTTTAATTAACACTCTTATTGCGACATGCCACTCACATTGTGTCTGTGTCTGCCGGTGCATGTGTTTGCTCTGAGCAGCGCACCAACCAGTGTTTGCGTTTAATATCATATCTGGTCCTGCAATTTATATCTACTATACTAAACGTGCATGGAACATTACTCCGGGGTCACGACAAGGTTAAGGGTGTATGAATCATACATGAGTGCGTGTGAAAGCAGGTAGAGTGATCAGAAAGTTGTGGTTTGAGGCAGAGGAGTTTTGTTTCCTTATCTCCGTTTCACACACCTCTCTGCATGGTTGAATGTGGGGTTATTTAAAACAATACCCACATTGAATGTAGCCTTTTAATACGTGTGTCTCTGTATGTGTCAACATGCATAAATATGTAAATATGGTCTTACGCATGCCCTGGTGTCTTTGCATCGGGGGTCGACAATGTGCTTGGCATTCCAATTTACGGTCGATATCGGATGAGGATATGAGAGTCAGTATTGATTGTAATTTCCTGCAATGCTACGTTCCACTCTCTAGCTTCATCAGGAGACTAATACCTATCAGCTTCGCTGTCGGCTAACCAACAGCCCTGGCGGAGAACAGCTAATAAATAAGAGAGGAACAAATAATCCTGTGAGGCATTTCTCCTCTAACAAATAGGTTGCCACGGGGATGATAATGATGAGGCTGAGATATTGGGTTTGGATAAACGTGTATGTGTGTGTGTGTGTGTGTGTGTGTGTGTGTGTGTGTGTGTGTGTGTGTGTGTGTGTGTGTGTGTGTGTGTGTGTGTGTGTGTGTGTGTGTGTGTGTTTTTCTGTGTGCGTGTGTCGAGGACATCCGTGCAGACAGGTTATTATGCGTGTGCATGCTTGAATGTGGCCTTGTGTATGTAGTATGTTCTCCAGTGTGTGTATTTGTGTGTTCTGTGCTCAGTGGAGGCATCACACCATCCAAGTTCTCATTGATTTTAATGACAGGACATTTGGGACGACAGGCGTAGGAGTGCCTTGGTATTTGCTGTTGTTGTTGGCTGAAGAATTCAAAGGCATGAGGCTAGCTTTAGCTTGCCATCCTGACAGCAGCTGGAACGGCCAATCAGGTGTCACTTTTTGCATTTGTTGTTAAAATGGTATAATGATGTGCTGGCTGAGTTGTACTGTATGTTTCGGGCTCACCTCCTCTATTTATTTTCCGTTTTTAACGTGATTCCTGTTGTGTCTCAGTTTCCCTTCAACTCCTTCTTAACCCATAAGAACCCGGACCCATTTCTACTTTTGGGGAAATTAAGGGGAACACAATTTAGACTAAATAGACCACCTAGAACACATTTCTGACAAGAACCCCCCTTAGTTTCAAATATCTGAGATGTGACATATATGTCACATTGGGCTTTAATGGTAAAATAAATCTTATATATAACTTCATTAACGAGGATGATTGGTTTAAATTAGTTTTTACATTCTTTGAATTGAAGAATAAAGAATATATTAACTAAATATAATTGAATCAGCTAAATTAACTGAGCAGATCATAATAATATTTCTAATTGTGCATAATGTCACTTTGGGTTTACTGTGAAAGTTTAGGGTTAAAGTCCCGATGTGACACCAGTGTCACAGCAATCTTTGTCACATTTGTTTCAAATCAATTTGATCAAGAAATGTTTCCACAACAGGTTCAATGTAATAAAGGACATGTTATGTAAGCATTTTATTTCTTAAATGGCTTGAATGTTACCTTTAGCAACAAAAAACAAGCTTCTGAAATGTAGCTCGTTCTATCACGGTGGGCCCTTATGGATTTCGAAGGATTCTTTTTGTGTTGATGTTTATCTCTCTGCTTGTTTGTACATCATCCCACCTTGTTTCCCTTTCACTCTTCTTTCCCTCAATTCATCCTTTCTTTTTTATGCATATTTTTAAATAGCTTTAAATTGAGTCCATTTGTTGTCAGTTTGCCTGGTTGCATGGTTGGTTAAATGCTTTGGTAAAACATGAAGATGACAAATGCCTCCTTCTTTATACATCATTCATGACCTTTCCTTTTTGTCCTCTACTATAACTACTAAAACTACTATCAATGTGCGTTTCAATACTAATTTGGATGTTTTATTTTATATATTTTTAACCCGTTCCTCTTGGTTGTTCAAGTCTGCGGGGAAAATCAAATTGGCTTGTTGCCATTCAAAACTACCATCTTTTTTATATCTAAGGCTGCTGAGCTTCTAGTTAGAAAGCTAGACAGAGCCTGACTGAATACCAGGAAGACCTGATCTAATATTTAATAAAATAATTTAAAACTTAACTTACAATATAAAAAAATGCTCCTTTCAGAAACCAAACTTGTATACAGTACATCTAGTGACTCAAAGAGGCAGCTTGTGGCTAAGTGTAAAGGAAAGTGATGAAGCAACACTGTGTACTCTGTGGCCAGGGCTGTGGTAATGGACTGTTTCTAATCTTTGGCTTGACAAAGGTGAACTCATTCTTTCCTCTCCCCACTGTGCGGCCACAGCTATGATGCGCTCCGTTATGACGAGAGGATGGGGCTGAGGCGGAAGGGGCTTGTGTTTTATAAATGCCAGAACAACACTTGAACGATCAGTAAGACAGAACGAAGTTAGCCAATTGGAAAATACATACATTACACAGCAGCTGTGTGAGCAAGACTGTGTAGAGTACTTTTATTTGAACACTTCTCTATCAAGCAGCAAGATTACATTCTGTGAGTGATTCACATTGTGTACTTTTGTGTTTAGAGATACTTCACTCAAAAAAAGAAAGACAAAGCCAGAAGATGACATTCAGCCTGGTGTTAGCCGCTCTTCTCTGCTTCACCACATGGATGAGCACGGTCCATGCAAGTGAGTACTACTAAGGAATTTCAGGATTTTTGATTGAAGTTGTGGTCTGACTGCTTATTAGTTATCGGTACTAATCTTTTGTTTCATTGTCTGTTTTTTTAAGCCATTGGACCAGAATCCAGCTGTTGTCTCCAGCGGTCTTCAACCAGAATCAAAGCAGCAAATATTCAGTATTACACCATTCAGTCTGAAGGCATCTGTCCAATCACAGCCATAGTGTAAGTGTCCATGCAAATTCACACTGAATAGATGTAGCGTTATTTATCAAATGTCCAAATGTAGTCACAAATAAATTACAACATATTTATATATTTCTTTGAATAACAAAAAACAACAACAGCTAATTTTGTATTGCGTACCTCTGGTTGTATGTACAATGCAGATCAAGTATATGTGCGTGAAATGTTAACTCTTCTAAAAAGTGAGAAATCTAACTTTTGTTTGGATGAAATATGGCACCAAAAGATAATTTGTCTGAATTTAATATTTTTTTTGAAAAAGTATTATTATACAATTGAAAAAAATGACAATTCATTACAGGTTTCACACAAAAAGTGGAATCAAGATTTGCTCCGACCCTAACAATAACTGGGCAAAATCAACCATGAAGAAAGTGGACAAGAAAAAAGAAGAACAAGCATTGCAACTGAGGAGACAGAAAGAAGAAGGATCAACAAGCAGCATCACACCAGCAGTGTCCGCTACATCAAAAGAGGCACCGCCACAGAGGAGACGCAAAAATGGAAAAAAATGCCAGGGGAAGAAGACCAGGAGAGGGAAGAAGGGGCAGAGAAAACGTGCGTGAGGAATAACAAGACAAATCAAAGATACCACAGTCAGCAAACATTACTCTTTCCTTGTGTACTTGTCCTGCTATACTGCATACATATTAAATGAACCTGAAACTGATTTTTATATTTTATTTGTATTCATGATCCAATATGCATTGTATATATCAATATTTGTATATCGTACTTTTTTCCAATCAACTGCAAATAAAGTCTTTTTGAGCAAATGTGGTGTTTTTTTGAGTCAGATGGAACATAATGCGAAAAAATGTTTGTATGTTGTAGTATTTTTTTTAATTTACACTACCTGTTCTGTGTGTGACGCATACAAAGTACCAAAGAAACCATACAGAACTGAATGTCACAGTCAAGATCAAGCTGTGATAATAGAAATGTAAAAAGTACTGCAATTGGTTATATGTTTCAAATATACTGCCAGTCCCAAAAAGAAAGTAATCAACTGGATTTAACTAACCAAATCTTTTCGAGCCTTCCAATGGATAATTAATGCAGTGATTGATATACTTCAGCTGGCAAAAGTTATTTAACCCTAATTGATGCAGCTTCTCATTTCTTAAACAACCATGTCAGAAGACATGTCCTGTGGTCGGAAAGGATGTTAATCAGTTTCAGAAGGGTCAAATAATTGGCCTGCATCAAGCAAAGAAAACAACTAAGGAGATTGCTGACTAAAATTGGGTTAAGAACTGTCCAACGCATTATTAAGACCAAATTAATGAATCTTGATTTACCCTGTTCCAGAGTGATGGGCTCAGGGTAAGAATAGAGGTGAATTAAGTGATGCACCGATCATGATGATACCACATGTGCAGGCAGTGTTATGATATGGGGTTGCTGCAGTTGGTCAGGTCTAGGTTCAGCAACATTATGTTATTAATGTTATGTTCCCAAAGAATGGGGTCATTTGACCATATGAATATAGTGAATGACCAGGTCTTCCCTTCATTCCAAGATTTTGGCAGAAAATGTATGCAACTCTGGACAGAAATACATTTTGTGATCGAAACGATGCCACGGCGACTGTGTGCCGTACTCAAAGCTAAAGGCGGTCCAATTAAATATTAGAGTGTGCAACTTCTTTTTTGACGGGCAGTGTATTTTATAAATATATTACTTAGTACCCTTCCTCTAATGGAGTCTAAACCTACACATAATTTTCCACATCACATCTAAAGTTGCAAACTAGTAAAGCTTCTATATTTGTACCTGGTGTCTAAAAGTCACGCAATATAAGTGTTGATATTTCCTTGTAATGTCAATGCCTTTCAAAGATTTTGTTTGGTTTTATTTGAAACTGTGGGGTCCCATGCCACCACAACCACCACATCCTGAATACTCATGCGAGCATCTGTCTATGTAAGTGCATGTTCTCTGTAACCTAATTCAGCAGAAGAATTATATCGAGACCGTTTCCTCTGTTCTAAGAAAAATAAACAGTGTCACAAAACTGTATATAAAAGTCATGCTAAACTGGGCATGTATGACCACTGTCAGTCGGTAGAAACACACAAATGAACGTTAATTATACCAAGTATGTTATGTTTTCATGTGAAAGTGGATAAATCCATAGATAATCATCACTCAACTGCTGTTCCCCTCATTTTAGCACGTTATTGCTTTGGTTTCACACCAACTATGATATCTGTTTCACTTTCAACACTCTCACCTACAGTTTCAGCAAACAAACGTTCATAAAAACACCACTCTGTACATTAAAAACAGACAGACAAAGTTGGTGACCAGCTAATAAACAAAGTGCAGTGTTTAACAACAATGGAGCTAGGTATTTTCTCAAGAGCTAAAACAAGCAAATATGTTTGACTTACATTCATCAGATTGTCGGAAGCAGACTCAAATTGAATGCTAATGTTGCTCCATGTCATCAATTTAAAACCGAGTGATAAAACTTATATAAAACACATAATGAAATCTGATGTTGTACACAAAAAAAAAACATTCTTAGGTTTCAGGATGAGGCAAAAAAACATTTGGGTAGACTCAGAAAAGATAGTGGTTGGGGTAAAAAATAGGTTTAGGGTTAACTTGTAAAGTGAAAATTAGTTGTTATTTATTAACAAATCTTTCTTAACCTTTTGCATGTTACCTTTATAATAGACCAATGTGACTTTTATAGCTTATTGCTCTCCTGCCATGTTGGATAAAAACAATGGTTACAGGTTTACCAACCTGTAGAATATAGAGATTACTAAAAATGTATAGATACAGGGATAAATGTCAGTCAAAAGTGTCCTTAAGGTATTGGATTTCACAGGCCAAGCCCATGCCTATTGTTGAATTGTGTTCGTTATTCTTGCGTCCAGGAGAGAAGTTAAAATAAAGAGACTAATGGAGTCTCTGAAAGGTTCAATTTGGTACTTTAATTAAGTAGCGTGGTAATGAAACAGACAGAGGAGTAGTGGAGAACAGCAGCTGTTGTCTCGAAGTGTTTCCGGTGGAAAGAGAGCAAACTAGGGGCCCTTCTCACTTCGGTTAAATTGATTCCTTGCGTCCCTCACTTGCGTCGTTTCCCTGCGACTACTAGTCCCTCCCACCAGGGAAGCATGGAGAGACGCAAGGAACCCACGAGAAGCAGGGAAATTAGTTTTAAGCTATGGTTTTAAGAGCAATGGGACGTCCTTTCCTCCGGAGCGTCACGTGAAGCGACGTCCGTTTGTGACGACGCCGCACAGCTGATCGTCTGACAGCAGGCTTGTTTGACAGCTTGATAGCTGTTTAACCCGGCCGCAGGCAGACGTGCAGCGGTGGCGGGCACGAAGTCCTCAGCAGAGGTTGAGGTATCCCCCGGGAAACAGGAGAGCATCCCAGCCGCAGGCAAACGCACAGCGGCGGCGGGCACGAAATCCTCGGCAAGCCTTGAGGTATCCCCGGGAGGCAGGAGCAGTCTCCCCGGGAGGAAAGAGCCGTGGACAGATGAGAGGCCAGGCAGGGTCCCGGAGCGCGCCACCCATGGGCCGATGGAGCATGGGCGACGTCCGGAACTGTCGAGGCAAGAGGGGGTCCAGGAGTGCGCCACCCAGGCGCCGATGGAAACGTGAGTGACGTTGGGATATCCCCGGAAGGCAGGAGAGGCCAGACAGGATCCGGAGCGCACCACCCACGGGCCGATGGCAGCATGGGCTATGTCCGAAACCGTCGAGGCGAGACGGGGTCCAGGAGTGCTCCATGAGGCGCCGATGAAAACGTGAGTGGCGTCTGGAACCGCCGTCGAGGTGGTGAAAAAGGTGAGAGTGTCCACACGAGGCCAACCGGCTGGTTGAACCTCCTCTCCGGCACCAAAAAATAAATAAACTCAAACTCAAGCCGTTAGCTGTGGCCGTTAGCAGCTAGCTGTTAGCCGCTAGCTGGTAGCCATCGGTAGCTGCTAGCCGTAGCCGTTAGTTAGCGAGGTTAGCTGCTAGTCGTCGAAGCCCCACGTGGTTAGCCGCTAGTCGCCGTAGGCTAGCGCAGCCTGGACGTGCAGCCGCACGACCAGAAGAAAACAACCCCACGAGGTAGCAATCAGTTTGTTGGTCGACCCAGCAGGTCGTGCACGGTCTCCCTGTAGCCGGAAGGCCGATGCAGGAATGGCGAGCAACATCCCCAGCCATTCCGTAGGGCGCGCAACGAGCCTCTAGTCCGCGTGCTGGTGGCAGCCACGGACGTCTCCAATCATCCCCGGCATTTCGAGAAAGAAACTCGAGTTCCTTTTGCCGTGTTCGGTTCCGTCCCGGAAACTTCTCAAGACGTATCAGGGTCACCAGTGTAGTGCCGAGAGATAGGGAGTCAGAGGCGGTGCAATGATGGTGTATAAGGGGACTTTATTTAAGAGCTGTTGACTGGTTGCAGTCAGAGAAGAAGAGAGAGAAGCCAGGAGGGTACACAACATATATAGACAAGACAACACACAACATGTCCGTGTGGAAACAAAACCCCAACTGAAGTTCCATGTGTGAATTATGAACCAGTGTATAAATACGTGGTCACCACAATATATCCATTATTACAGCTCCGTGGGATGGCAGTAAGACGATATGGGTCCGTTCTTATTGTGCATCCATGGGTAAAGATAAACGCAACTCTCATTGGTTTCTCAAACAGCATCTCTGTAAGGGACACGTAACATGAACGTGCCGGGCGGCGCGGTCCCGTGGGTTAGATGCACGTTCATAATGCAGAGGGGAATAACTCTCAGAATAACGTTATTAGCACATTATTACAACTTGAGGAACGAATGTTTTTAATAAGGGCTATACAAGTGTTCATACTGGGTAGTTTATTTAGTTTAAAAAAAATTATCCAATGATTTACAGACCACTCTTTCCCCATGTATGTCAATGGGAAAAAGTGTTTCCGGGCCTGGCAACCAAACGGTAGTGTAGTACCGCCGTTTGTATCAGGCTATAACTAAAGTAGCATTGATAATATCGTAACGTTACTGGCAGGACTGTTGATACTGATCCATAACAGAAACTAATGCGCAAGTATCAGCCGTATCTCGCGTTACCTAATGCAACTCCACACTACGGTGCTGTGTACCGGAGGGGAGACGCGATACGGCTGATACTTGACGATCTGGCGGAGAAAGGTTGTGGAGCCTCCGTTGATATGCCGTTGTAAATGGCTTGATGGAAAGCAGGTGTGTAGTCGGGGAGGGTGCACAGCTGATTGCAGCAGGTGAGTGGAGGTTGAGCCGGGAGCCAGGAGTGACAGCCACCATGCACACACAAACAACACAGACAGGGGGAAACAAACAAACATAAAGGAGAAGGCTGGAGCAGTACAGCCACCACAGCGTTACCTAATGCAACTCCACACTATGTCTTACGGTGCCGTGTACCGGAGAGGAGAGAGAGAGAGAGAGCAGCGAAGGGGGGGGGGGAGAGAGAGATGTAATACGGTTTCCTGATAAAGCTGTGGAGAGTATGTGCTGCAGGGAGGTGGATGCACAACGCACCCAGGAACGAACGCTAGCTCCGGTCCTTTTCCCGTGAGGGAAACTGTGGACTCGATGTCCTGACAGGAGGGTATTTGTGCAACCTGCAAAAACACAATACTGCACCATGATTACAAATGGTGAAATACAATGTAAAACTACCGAAAAATACCAGCTCACTAAAACACAACCGCTCAACTCAACGCAACTACTAACTATACGCGGTTAGAGAGCGGAGATGTTTACCCTTTGTGATGTAATATGACGCGTTTGACGTATGACCTTAAAAAAAAGCCGTTTTTAAGAGCAGAGCTCAAAATTGCTCTTTTCCCTCTGAATTCCTGCCCTTGTGTCTCGTAAAACATATCAAATCCTACATTCACTTTTTTAATTGTAATTTTCAAGCAAGTTTAAGCATAAATGTAGAAAAAAAAAACCCTGCAAGATGCTCTTTAATTCATGGTGGTTTCAGTTTAGGTTCTATAGAGAACCGCAGTGACGCGTCATAAAACCCGGAAGTAAACTTCTTCCGGTTCCTTTGTCAAAAACCAATGCAATTTCTCCATAGGATTTTGGAAAATAGTTCAAAAATAAGGTCTGTGGTTGACACACATTTAAGAGAGGGATCCCGTTTTGTTCAGCTGGATAATCTCCACATGTCAACCCTACTTTTATAATTTTTGAATCATAAATCTAGTCGCCAGAAGCAAAATGCTAACGTTATGCTATAAACGAACTACAAGCCAGTACAGCAGCAGGGTCGCACGACTTCAACGTCACGCCAACTTAAGATCGTTTCAACTGACTTGCACTGAAACTGCACTTTGAACACTTTAAATATATTAACATTTTAAACTGTATACCCCGGTTATCTAGGCCTTTTTTGTTTTGTTTCATGTATACCACGTTTATCTAGGCCCTTTTTGTTTTATGTTTACATGTCACACTGTGGGAAACGATATTTCGATATTTCTGGATGTATAACACATGTAGAATTTTTGACAATAAAGCTGACTTTGACTTTCGCGTGCTTTCATATTTTAACAAAGCTTTTAATTTTAGCCACACTGAATTTAACTAGAAGTCATGGCTGTGTCAATTACCAGTCTGATATCGTTTTACAAAGATGACAAGAGTGTAGATAGGAGAGAACCACTACAAGTCAGGATGATGAAGATGTGCTTACCGGTGTTGTCAGGGCTCTCATGAGGGACAAGGTTTATAGTGTCGGTGAGTAGTGATAGCAAGAGTAGCGTTAACCTAGAGTTAATTTATTCACATACATTCCCATCAACAAATCCATTTTATGTGTCACATGAAATCTTTATTAGGCAAGTTTATTTATATAGCACTTTTCAACACAAGGCAATTCAAAGTGCTTTACAAAAAATGAAAGACATTAAGAAAATGGCATTTAAAATCAGTCATTAAAAAGAAAAGCTAATCAAATAAACATTAAAAGAAAAAATACATGGATAAAAGTTACAGTGCAGTCTTAGATATGAATAGTTCAATTAAAAGCAGCGACAAAAAGAAAAGTCTTCAGCCTGGATTTAAAAGTAGTAAGAGTTGCAGCGGACCTGCAGGTTTCTGGGAGTTTGTTCCAGATATTTGGAGCATAATAACTGAACGCTGCTTCTCCATGTTTAGTTCTGATTCTGGGGACAGAAAGCTGACCAGTCCCTGAAGACCTGAGAGATCTGGATGGTTCCTCATTTAGCAGGAGGTCAGAAATGCATTTTGGGCCTAAACCATTCAATGCTTTATAAACCAGCAGCAGTATTTTGAAATCTATTCTTTGACACACAGGAAGCCAGTGTAAAGACTTCAGTGCAGGAGTGATGTGATCCACTTTCTTAGTGTTAGTGAGGACTCGAGCAGCAGCGTTCTGAATCAGCTGCAGCTTTCTAATAGATGTTTTAGTGAGACCTGTGAAGACACCATTACAGTAGTCCAGTCTACTGAA
Organism: Notothenia rossii; assembly: GCF_949606895.1. Classification (NCBI taxonomy): domain Eukaryota; kingdom Metazoa; phylum Chordata; class Actinopteri; order Perciformes; family Nototheniidae; genus Notothenia; species Notothenia rossii. The sequence continues at coordinate 60,962,007 of NC_136907.1, forward strand.
GATAAAAGCATGGACACGTTCTTCCAAATCCTGCTGTGACATTAGTCTTTCAATCCTAGATATGTTCTTTAGGTGATAGTAAGCTGATTTAGTAACTGTTTTAATGTGACTGTTGAAACTCAGGTCAGAGTCCATGACTACACCTAGATTTCTGGCTTTATCTGTTGTTTTGAACATTGCAGACTGAAGCTCAGCGCTAACTTTTAAACGTCCTGCCTTGGCTCCAAAAACCATTACCTCAGTTTTATCTTTGTTTAATTGGAGAAAGTTCTGACACATCCAGTCATTGATTTGTTCAATGCACTTACTCAGTGTTTGAATTGGAGCATAGTCTCCTGGTGAAATGGTTACGTAAATTTGTGTGTCATCCGCATAGCTATGGTAACTTATTTTGTTGTTCTTCATTATCTGAGCCAGTGGTAGCATGTAGACGTTAAAGAGAAGAGGCCCCAAGATTATACACCAGAAAACACAGAAATATCCATGAAATAAACATACAGTAGGCTATAAACAATTAAAGGGATAATTGGGAAGGCATTACAAATGTAAATATATTTTAACTAATAAAACAATCCCACCACCACAGGTATCTACAGGAGAAGAGGGAATTCTCTCCACAAAATGTGAATGCCCATGTGGAGAATGGAAATGCAGTCATGCGGCTGCATGAGCCATCTTTGCCATCCACAATTTCAGCTGCACTGACACCCCCTGTCAGTGGAAGAAGCCAAAGGCAGCTAAACGTATGCATTCAGTGGAGGATGTTGCAATGTTGTGGTTTTTAGACTGTTAGGTTTCCTGTCAGCTCGTCTGTTGGGAAGATATAACATATTAGTTTCATGGAAGTCACCCAGTCACATATAAGAGCATTAAGACATACAGTACATAGGCTAAAACAAAACATCTAAAGATATAACCTTGCACTTTGATAAGTCTCGTGAACATTTTCACTATTTTGATATTTTTATAGATCAAAATCGAACTAAAGAAATAAATGGTAGATTAATCCATATTGAAAATAGGTGTCAGCTGCTACACTAATTATAATAGTTATATTTCTTAATTAATTAAGATAGTATATTACTGTATTGATCCCAATTTGGGAAATGTTTGTGTTGCAGCAGCATAACAAGAAAAACAATATAAGTTATTATATATATATATGTCCGATATCGCGTAAAACAGAGGATTTAAACGTTGTGTATTCATTGCATCACTCCACACGCCTTTTTTCTCCTCATACACTCTTTCATGACTTTTTATTTAATGCATTTTAAGGGCTGTAATCGATGTTAACGTAAAACCAGAAGTGGTCATTGTTGTCAACGGCAATGCCTTTCAATACAGCTTTTCAAAATAGACTTTAACCGGGACTGTTTTCAGAATAAAACAGTTTTAAGCTTACTCAGCGTTGGTTTAAACTAAATTACGTCATTCAATATTGATTTTAATTTCTTACACTATACATCATACTATGAAGAGTCATTTATGGAGTAGCGACAAATCATTTAGTTTAGCAGTCTTTTAATACACATGGTGGACTATGTGACATGACTTGCAAGCAACTGTGTGTTTGTGTGTGCTGTAGGTGTTTGTGGTTAACAGGTCAAAAGGAAAGTGCATCTAAGAACGCTTTTCTTTGGCGCCATACAACACACACACACACACACAGACAGACAGACAGACAGACAGACAGACAGACAGACAGACAGACAGACAGACAGACAGACAGACAGACAGACAGACAGACAGACAGACAGACAGACAGACAGACAGACAGACAGACAGACAGACAGACAGACAGACAGACAGAAACCAAGCAAAGTGCTCCAAGATGGAAAATACACAGCTCAAATGAGATCTGTAACCCACAATCATTTGCAAACACTGCTCAAACAGAAGTTACAGCTTCAACATCATCCAAGCACAAGACAGAGCTGTGCTGATTAATTTACAACAATAACAGAGCTGTATATTTCAATGGCAAAATGATAGAACAATTATGGAATAGAACAGTCTTAACAGCACCTATAACGATTTACCAAGAGGTTTGTATCACACTTAGATAAAATACATGAACACTTATTTTTACACCTAAGCATGTGCATTCAACATCTTAGTCATACAGTTAACACAAATGGTGGGCCACTAATCAAGGTGAGGGTCGGGGAAAAACCATTGCACCGTGGTTCATGCAAGCCTTGCATTACCACAAACTCTCTCCGCCCCTCAAACCTCCCCCGGTTTCAGCACATTGAGACAGAGTTGTACTTTCTCTGCGGCCTACACATAACGGTTTATTTTATACATATTGTCATTGTGGTAGTGCCACCAAAGGATGGAAGCATGTTAACTGAAAGCCCCCAACCCTTCCACGATGTCCATCAGAAACCCAGCACGTCACATGATGGCGGTGGAACAGGACGGCCATCACGGTGGGGGGAAACTGAATTAACTGAAACCGTGAATTACTCACCCATGGTCTCGCGAAGAAGTTTTAAGTGGACTTTTTATTAAATGAATTATAATATATGTGTTGTGGTTTCAATAATAATAATAATAATAGATTACATTTGTATAGCGCCTTTCAAGAGACCCAAGGCCGCTTTCAAGATGAGATAGCAGATGTAGAGCAAAGACTAACCCATCATCTAAACTCCAAGAAACATATGTGTTGATATGAATGTAAAGAGCATAAGTACAAATCCAAACCCCCAAAACTATTTTTGCTCTGTGGGTAGTGGATTATACTGTACTCAAGTGCAATTATAAGGTTCTTGTATCCTTTAGTATTTATTCTACGATGTGATGAGGTGTTTAATACTCACATGTTCTGCAATAAGCACTTTCAACTTGGCTAATATTGTTTATAGTATTTAAAGAGTCATAGTTATATAATATGGTAATATAAGCAGTATCTTTAGATTCTGGTATTCCTTATTTTACTTTAGTAAAGACTCTAAATATGTTATGATAAATAGTGAATACTACTTTTTGGACCCTCTTTGACTCAATAATCTCTACCAGCTTTCACACTAAAAAGAGTTGCACTACCAACTGACTCAACTATGTCACTATGGTGAATCATTGTCTTGTCAGGTATTTTTCAGGTAATAAAGTTCATATAGTGATGAGATAAGACGCTAAGAGAGAATGCCCCCTCAGATGCTGAGATACCGAAGGTAGCTCTATGAACCAAAACACACAGGGTTCTGCAATTCACAATAACCACAACAAGCTGCTCATTTGTGACCATATTTTATTAGTACTGTCACTCAGAATAATTGTACACAGAAAGTATTATTTACATATTTACAGTCATCATATATACATAATCATTGCAGTTATACATGAAAATGGCAAATATGATAGACTACAATGAGGCAAGGACTTTAAATAAAATATCTAAATGTTGAAAGTTCTGTGGAAATCAAACAAAAGCAATAGGAAGTTATAGCATTTTAACTTTTGTGTGACGATGTTTGAGTCAGGTTAAACGTTGGAGTTGCCAGTTCTTTCCGTCGATGTAGGCCATGCTGGTCAATGTCCACATTTCCTTGGGGTCAGAGCAGATCCTTTTGTTGTTCCGCGTGGTAAATCTATTGAAAATCAAAACACAGAAAAATACACTTTCAGTAAAATGTTGTATCAATTTTGAAGAGGAGATGATCAAAACAAAGTAAATCAAACAATTTTATCTTGATGAATCACAGTTTAATTTCATCAGTGATATCAATAGATCCAAGGACATGTTATGAGAGACTTACACCACTGCGTTGATAGGGCATACCAATTTATTTTGTTTGTAGTATTTCATCAGCCTTTCTCGCTGGACCAGAGTATTTGTAAGTTTTCGGCAACAACTGGCTATCCCACCTTTGAATAAAGACACAAAATATATTATTATCAGCAACTTATTTTCTATAATCATAATCCATTACACCAGATATTACTTACAAAATATTAAATTAATGGACAAACATGTTCTTACCCTGAGCTGAGGCTGTAGACACCAAGATAGTGATCATGAGAAGCGAGACAAAGACAAGGTTCGTCATCTTGGGTCTCTGGCTAGAAATGATATGATGTGTGTGTCTCTGCTGCAAGCCCTTTTAAGCCCACCAACCTGCAGTACGTGAATTACAAGTAAAGCATGCTGCACCCACTGCTCTGCAGACGGCTGGAAAGAAGAGAACATATTTCCTCTAACAGCTAACTGGCGTGGTTTTTCGCCCCTCTACTCATCACTGGTGGTCTGGAGGTGTCAGAGAATGTTCCACTGCAGGAGGTTGTGGTTTATGCTTGTATTTTATAGTATTCAAATTTCTAAATGCTATATGGAAAGTAAATGTTACATTAGTAGCTACATAGATCAGCTCAGAAATTATGATCAGAATCAGAATACCTTTATCTGTCCTACACAGGGGAAATTTGCATTGATACAGAAAATAGAGACAAATGAAACACTATTAGAAAGGTCATGCACATAATATTTAAAATGAAGTTGATAAATAATTCATTATGGTCAGAGAAAATTATGAAGTGATTGAGGCACTTTCTCTACTTCACTATCATTTTAAAAGGATCAAAGTACATTTTTTGCAACTTTCCTACACGCACATTTTTTAGATATAGCTTTTCTCAGTTTTTTAGATTCTTCGTTTGCCAGTTTTTGTAATAATAATCCACTAATAACGGATTGTACTAATAATCGGGCTCAATGTAACCTGAAAAATAGGAAAGATGAAACCTTTTCTGTTACTTCAAAGGTCAGGGGTTATTGGTAAAGTCACTTTTTACTGTGAGGTTTTTGAGGTGTGTGTGTGTTTGTGCTTCTGTTGCTGTGTACTAATTTCTGCCACCACAGTGCATGCAGGGGGAGAAAACGTACACTTCTATGGTTATACTAAGAATCCAGGTACCAGGTTTATATTTTCCCCTGAAACCCACATGATGTTAATTGTATTTCAGTCAGACAATTCACGTGTTTCTTAATATGTTTATTAAAAGCAGCATATAGTTTAAGTTTGGCGTCTAGGCTCGGGCCTCATCACTCCACAGATGCAGGACCGGCCCGTAGCACTGCCGTTATAGATGTTCGCCTAGGGCGCCAGATCTGGGGAGGCGCTGCCCTGGCAGCTCTGGGAGGGAAAAAAACATTTTTGACCGTTGGTGCTCATCCTAATTTTCGGCCTTGATGTAACACTATTCATAATTAAGTAAATGTAACACCCTTTTCACCCCGGTTACACTTTTCATTTGCCCTGTACGATGGGCGCTGTAAGTGATGAAAATGGGGGATCTTGGCTTATCAGGCGCCCGCAGCTCACAGCCAAAATGTGAGTGAGCGTGGGAGCGAGCGAGGGAGAGAGGGAAGGCGCACCGGTACCGGCGCTGTTGTTATTAGAATCTGGTGCTAGCTGCTCTAACGGATATAAGAAGAAGATGTTTCTACAATAATGTGGAGGGATACCCCCGGATCCCCCTAGAGGATGTGACGTCCATCCCCCATTCTATTGCGTATTCCTTGGATACTCTCTTTATCTTTTCTATTGTACGATTCTCTTGCTGGGTGGTGGGGGGCGCCAGCTAAAATCTCGCCTAGGGCAGCAAATTGTCTAGAGACGGCCCTGCACAGATGTACATAGAACATTGCGTGATGATTAGATAACTATCCCCCGAGCCTATAGGTGGATGCTGGGATGGAAGCTGGGGTGGTGGTGGGGCAGGCGAGCAGCAGCAACATGAAACACAGCAACATGAAACACAGCAACAGGAGCATTAACGCAGCAGCTGTCTACCCTACTTTTATTATTTTAGAATCATAAATCTAATCGATAGATTTATGATCGATAGATTTATGATTAGCATAAGTTCATTCATGATGGCTCACTTCAGTGATAGTGATGACGTCGTTGCGAAATTATTAACCGAGTCATTTTCAAGATTGAGTTACAATGATAAACTGGAGTGGCAAAGGATCCGCTGAATGACCCCCAAGTGCTTCATCCAAAAGGACAGGAGGATGGACTTTTGATCATCAAAGGTAGGCCTAAGTCATTTTCAATGTGGGCCGCCGTGCCGACTTAATTCATTTGTAATTGTTACTTGGCTGTGGGTGCCCTGTCATGATAGGTGTTTATGTAAATGGTGTTGTTTTGTGTGGTAGAGGGTCGCTATCATTGATGCGTTTTGCACCCCGGGCCGCTGTTTTGATATTCCGCTGAAGTATACGCTGTGACGTAATATCTCTTCTTTTTAAGAGGGAAGGGGGGGGAGGGTCAGAGGGCCTAGGTATAAAAGTCACGGCTCGCCAATGGTCACTTGTTAATGTGTCATTGGTGCTCGAGTTGACTCACTTGAGTGCCTGAACTAGCTCGCAGGCTTCGCCCCATGTATTACTTATACTATGGTTCAATTCAGCCCTTTGAGATATACAGTTAATCAAGAGGGGATTTTAATATATGCTTGTTAATAAATACTAAATAGCCCAACAACAATCACTAAACCAAGATGAGTCATTAAAATCTCGGACAAAATAAGCAGGTATTATTTAAATAATGACAAATAACGATTAGCTTGGCCTATCATCATTACCTTTCCTTATCATGATTTAAATGGATGTAAGGAAGACCTTCACTGTAGACTTACCACTGTTAATATTTACACATACACATACACAACTGAACTGGTTAAATGTTGTTACCTCCATTCATTTTACAAGAAATAGCACAGGCCTGGAAGGAATGGTTGCTCTTCACCTAATGTCCAACAGAGGGCGCTACCAAATACAAACACAAACACAATCAGTACAAGAGAAGAAAACAAGCACAGTCCGCATCATATATCACATCATAAATCTATCGATTAGATTTATGATTAGAAAATTATAAAAGTAGGGTAGACATGTTGATATTATCCGGCTGAACAAAACGTGATCTGTTTCTTAAACTGTGACCTTATTTCGAGCTATTTTCCAAAATCCTATGGAGAAATTGTTGGTTTTTGTTGGTTTTTGAAGGGACTTCCCATGTCTCCCACAGTATTAAAGTAAAATCTGAGCGCAATCAGCACCTGCAAGGTTGGGGAGAGCGCAGCGTTTCTGTCTGATCCGTTTTGTTGTTGAGGGGAGATCACCTCGATTAAATCAAAAAGGGCTTGTCTGCCAAAACGAAACCTCTCTATCAGCTCACTGAATAGATATCCAGTAGGTTTGTTCGATCACGGACGACTCTCTCGTCTTAATGCCCTTTCGTTGTTACAACATGTAAACAAGACGCACTGCCATAGTTATTTTCCTTCTTGCCTGTTTTACGATACTAAGGATACTAGTCTCTCTTTCCGATTTACGCCTGCTCCATACTAGGCGTAAAAGTTACACCCAGGCGCAACGAATACAGGGCTTAAGTCTAAGTGGTGCACTAGTCATAACTTTAGTTTGGTCTTAACCTTCGGTTCTACGTCGGACGTAGAGTTACGCCCAGCTTACACCCAGCTGGTGCACTCCACTCCATATGTGTAATTCGTGGCACAATTCAAACGGGATCGAAAGATAATCTTTCTCTCCCCATTGACTTCAATACATTATTTTTCCGAAATAAGGTCCCATGGACCGGAAGTAGATGGGCGTGACTTCGCCACTCTATTGGTTTTTGTCAAAGGAACCGGAAGTGGCAAAATGCTAACTTACTTCTGGGTTTTAGGACGCGTCACTGTGGCACTCTATTGATGCTAGTTAGTTAGCTAAAAGTTTCAAGAGTAAAAGTTTGTTGTCTTTTTGAAGTCGAACTTTCAAGGGTCGTAGTTATTTTATGTAATGTTTTTTTTGGGATGCTGTGTCTCATTGGTCAAATCTATCCTGATATGTGTTTTAAAAATACCTAGTGAGTATCTTTGCTATGTCAATGTTAGCTTACCACAATATTAGCCATTGTTTTATATATGAGAAAACCCTGAACTTTCAAGTGAATGAACTGTGCCTGTTGCATTTCAGCTAGAAATAAAGGTCACAGGGTAATAAGATACTTGCAAGGTCTTGTAATATTCATAAAGTAACTTTATAGATAACGCTGTATAGGCTATTTGTTTAGTCCAGGGGTCTGCAACCTTTTTGACCAAAAGAGCCATTTTGCTCCTTTTTCCAAACATGTTTTTGTCTGGAGCCGCAAAACATATTTCATAGCTTGATAGCTAATAAAGTTGTATTTATTGTTATATCAGACAAAAACTACAGTTTTTTTGCATTTATTAGGCTATTTATTACATTATATAAAACTGTTAACCTCTAATAAGAAACAAAGAACTCCTATAAGGAGAATAAAAAAATAATACACAGGCCTACTTTAAAATAAATTAAACACAGCACTTGGGGAGTCCTCTGCACATTTGAAGGAAAAAAAATATTATTAAAATGGGCCCACTTTGAAATAAATAAAACATAGCTGCACCCTAAAAATAGTTAAAGGTAGGGTAGGTAAGAATGGAGAAACCAGCTCGAGTGCGCTAGAATTTGAAAATACACAACCGGAAAAAATATGCCTCTTCCTTCAGGCTTCCTCACAGAGCCCCTCCTCCAACACACACGAACGCGCACATGACCAATGAGGGCACGAGATAAATGTGTGCACAGATGGAAGGCTAACAGGATGACAGGCAGGTAGGCCATCCAGTTATTTTAGCCGGGCCGGCTCAGATGACTGGTCGTGGTTTTTACAGCGCTACGGCTTCCAGAGATTAATTTTTGTATGTATTTATTGTCAAAGCATTTAATATATTCATTGCTATCAGGATGTTAAGAGCATTCCATTGAATATAACAAAAAGTGTTTTCTGAAATAAATTACATACCCCATTGAATTATGACGGAAGATCGTCAGCTGTCTTCCTCTCCGTGTTGTTCCCGTTGTTTCTCGATACGTAAAAGCTGCAGTGCAGCACCTTTGACAACTTCTCTCTACATATCAAACATACTGGTAAACCAGCATCGTTTGCTGTGAAAGCATAGAACTCTGTCCACACAGAATTAAATCCTGTGTTCCTCCGGTACTTTTCTTTGATTTATCCATAGTTCGCTCATCGAGCCGGGGGTCAGGTTATTCACCCGCAGGAAAAGGCGCTCGCGTGGGACCGTAGCAGGATGTGACGCATATTTTAGTTGACCTAATTAAAACCGTTTTGTTTTTTATTTATGTGTCACAGTATCACCTCAAAATACAAGATACGAAACATTTTCAACCATGCAACAAAATATAAATAGTCCTACAAATACTTTTATTTTATTTCCTTCTTATTTTTGTCTAAACTCAAGGGAGCCAGAGCAGAGGGCTTAAAGGTCCGCATGCGGCCCGTGGGCCGCGGGTTGCCAACCCCTGGTTTAGTCAACAATCAACAATGGCTTCACTGATTGTATGTTGTTTCTTATGTAGGTCGTTTTTCAACTGGTCCAACTGTGTGAGAGCCTGAGAGATGCTGCCACTACACGAGAGAGGACACAGAGACCAACCCAGGATTCTGGCTTTGACACTATGGGTTCTTCACTTGGATTCCAGGTTAGCTTAAAAAACCATAAACATTCCTTAGAATTAAGCTTTTATCTAGCAATTGACTTCATTAAAGCACAACCATATTGAACATATAACACTACACACAAATGCCCAGGTTAAAGCAATGAGACATTCAAGCAATGAAGGGTGACTTTGGTGTGATGTCAGCACTTTCTTGAGACCTTCACAAGAAAATGACAGCCTTTGTCATTTATTCAAATGAAGAAAAAAAAACATATATTAATAATTACCTGGCAAGTACTACTAGTGGCCGTTACATTGATGACTTGATTGTCAAGAGCAAAAGAGGAAGTAGCATGAAATAAAACCTAAGTGAACATTGTTTAATCATCAGTGTAACGATTGATTTCCCTTCTTTAAACAATTACACATGTGTATCTAATAACTGTGAAAAGATTGTGACAATTCCCAAGGAGTCGCACATTTAGATTAACCTAAACAGAATTCAAACCTGAATCTGACGGTCCTCTCAGGTTTACATAGCTCTATGGCTCTCAGATCATTTCTAAACTGGCTACTCTCAACTTTAATGTTTTGGTTCACTCTCATTGCTCTTTTAGTACTGTTTTCGGGTGCAGCAGGCAGCTGTTTCCAGCAAAACAGCTTTTTAAACTGTTATATACCTGCTCAGTTAGCTGGTGAACATAGCGTAGCATTTAGCATCTAAATTGCCAGATAATTCTTTTGGGATTTGTTGGAGATCAACAACACAGCTCAAAGAGAGTGAATGTTGGACAATCATCAGGTGGACAGAAACATGACTCTAAATGAAGGATTGATTATTTAGATTTTGAACTGATGTATGTGAAAAAAAGGCAATTAATATTATCGTTTGCCATATCAACCTAAAAGCTGATATATCCATGTTGTGTTCCAAACTTTTCTCATTAACATTTTTGTAAGAAGTTGTTGACTATTAGGACCTTTGGCTTTTTTGTGTTCATTCATTTGTGTTGTAGATATTTTCATAAAGCATTAGTTGTAGAACCTTGATAGAGATGTATTTTGAGATTAATTTCAATGAACTACAACACATTTCCTAATAAGTAGTACAAAGAAAGCAAAGAAAGTGTGCCACATTTCTCTCATGTAGGGCAATTCTGTAGCTAAGTGAAGTTATATTTATAAACATAGAAAAGAGAACACATCGCTTAAATTAGGTATTACACTCTCCATGTCTCTGCAGAAGTAATCTTATAGTCAATAAGCTCTGATGGAGCTGTCACCCCGTCACTTTCCAAAAGACAATTTAAGAGGAGTTGTTTTCAAATGGGTCCATTATGTTTAATTGACTCTATCCTGACCCTCCTCAACGACACTCTGTTATTACGATTTAGGAATAATCGCTGCTTTATCCTTTAGTTGTACCGCAGAGTGCTGAGGTCTGCTGGGCACTGATTCACTTTAAGATTATTCTCTATTGTTCTCTCATTTAGGAATAAGTTGGAGCCCATAACGATAATTATATGAGGAATGAATAAGTCTCACACAATCACAGTTACTGTCTTGATTGAATGTTTCAGATTAATATCCTTGGTGTAAAGGAGAAACTTGTGAATGAGGCTCATAAAGGAGAAGTTCCATTTTCATTCAGAAATGTTTCGTAATTTTATCTCCGTTTAAGTGCCAATCGCACCGGTTATTCTTCCTTCCTCATTTGGAGAAATCATTTCTGCTTTTCATTGAAAAAGACATTTTGATGTTTCATTCATCAAATCCAGTAAGAGCCTGCCCGTTTGATTTAATATTTGCTTAATTTGCTAAAGAGCCTGGTGGCTTTACCATGTGCTGTTTGATAAAACTGCTATAGATGTTTTGAGATGCATGCGTTTAAACCATTTGTACATGCACATTTTCAGAAACTAAAACAAATAAATATTAAGTAACTGATGGTTTTCTGAAGAGTGGAAGCAAATGTCCCTCTTCGTAGATTTTGACCCAAAACATAATACACACATAAAATAACATTGTCTTTCTGTAATAAATAGAAACACATGAAAGGACAGTTTGGTGAGATACAAAGCAAGTGAAATATAGACTTCAAAGGTGTGGACATGAAGATTATGGGTCAACTTTTTGAAATGTTCTTGTTTAAAGATCCTAATACTGTATAGGTGTGAACTTAATTCGAATATGTGATTATTAAATATATCATTTATGTACAGCTCTGGAATTAAAATTAGGAGACCCTTTTGTTTTCCTTAAATCTCGACATGTATGGCAGCCATTCTATTCCAGTGTCTGTTGAAATCCAACACAGAGAAATGTTGTCAATAGTTAATAGAGTAAAATATTTGTTTTTCCTTTTTCTCAAACATATACCTACAGTATACACTAAATAGTAAAAACCAAAGAATAATGCTACAGTGGTGAAAAATGTTTTTCGGGGTGTATGTATATTGTGTAACTTTGGTTAACTTTTGTTACAATGACCATTGTTTGTTAAATGCACTTGTTACATGCATCACAGAATTAGCCCCTTAGGCCTAAAAACGAAGGTCTGCTGTGTTTCCCAGTAGATTAAGATCCCAATGTGAACATCTGGAAAACCTGTATCTCTCCCATCATCTATTTCCTTGGCTTTTTTCTAATTATGGTCAAATCCTCTCCTTTGGATATATAATATATATATATATATATATATATATATATATATATAATATATATACACCAGACATCCCTATCAACCTTGAAAATAAACCAAAATGCTGTGTCTCCTAAGGGCAATAGGACACACACATGACTTGAATGAGAATTTAAGCTTTGGTCATCTTCAAATCCTACACCGCGTTTTATAAAAACGTACTGTATCCATTTACATTAAATGGTAAATCAATTTTAAAAAACCTGATTCTTAGTCTTTTTAGCAGTTATTTGGTGTTTGGGAGCTTTTTATAAAGCTACAAAAAGGAAACAAAAATAAATCCACACTTAGTCTTTTGTTAAATAAGATCATTCATATGTCAATATGATTCGTCTTGCAATAAGTCCCTCTCAAACAAGTCCAGACTTGACTAAAACGGCAGATGACCACATTTGGGTGGAGGATGTTCTTGGAAATATGCGGTGGAAAGGATCTCCTTCCTTCCCTTTTTTTGCCCCTGACAGTCTGCAGCAGAGAGAAAGGAGGGAGAGATAGAGAGAACGATGACACATTGGGTCGAGTGATAGGCACATGATGCTGCTTCTTTAATATTGCTGAAATCAACAGAATATCTAAATCCAATCATTAGGCAGAATTTATAATTAACTAGACTGGAGAGGTGCCAGTTTACCTTCTGGTCACTGCAGAGGTGTCCTTAAGCAAGGCACCAAACCTTAAATCTTTATACTGAGGGAAGAAATACCCAGTGGAAACATACATGAAAAATAAACACTTGTGTAAACTCCATGCAAAATTAATAACAGAATATCAAACTCATGTTGCAAAAATCTAATAAAGTAAGATTTAAGTTGTGTTGTTATCTATAAATTCCTATAATGTATTTCACTTTTACTTATTTGTTACTTGTGGTGATAAAAGTGTTAAAACTGTGGCCTGCTCTGAGTACTGAGGTCAAGCCCAGTCAATATCATGATCAAATCACAAAAAAGGGAAACGGTTGACACCAGCATCATCCAAGTGTGTCCTCCACCCTCATACACACACATTATGTAGAAAGCCCTAAGATACAATACATCCCGTCATTTTTCCTACTTCCTTTTTTTCTTTCGTATAAATACTGGAGGTCTGGTCCAAGGAGATCATTCACCTCCATCAGCCAGATCAAACACTGAGCTGCTGCAAAGACCCTCTGGACCATCTCCCGCTCTAAAACATGCAGCTGTGCCTCAGAAGACTGGCCTGCCTGGCTTTCCTCACCCTGGTTCTGGCAATGACCACAACGGCCTCTGGTAAGTCTTCTTTTTCAGATCCTTCACCATAGATAGATTAGTACTTGCCTACTCCAGGACAGTTTGAGTACATTTGGAAATCGTATCAGGCCATGCACGTTTCAAATTGCTGACTTTTTAAGAAAATGTAGGCCTACAACAAACTGCATTTATTCATATTTGATGCTGCACATTCAAGAGATGTATGCTCATAACAACCAATCATTTTTGTTTTCTGAATCAACAGAAATAAAGATAATCAAGTGCTGCACCAAGGTTGGTACTGTAAAGATCAGCGCTCCCATCATTGGCTACAGGATCCAGAGGAAGACTGCCTCATGTGTAGCCGCTGTCGTGTGAGTATTATCTACTTATTTTAAGTGATGATTAAAATTAGTATACAGTTGAAAATGTAAGTTATCTATGAAAATTGGTTTGAAGGTTGTTAATGATCTTTTCTACCTTTTTCCTTCCAGATTTGAGACCACAGAGGGAGTGGTCTGCAGCCACTGGAAACAGGGCTGGGTGAGAGATAGCATCAGAAAGCTAGAGTGAGTAGGCCTTTGTCATCTCTGTCAATCTTAAGTATTGAACCATTTTGATGATGGTTGCTTTAGACGTGATGTATCAACTCTTCTCATATTTGAACCTGTTGTTTGTCTGTTTTACAGGCGGGCCCGCAGAGAAAGCATCACCGCTGCCCCTACAACCTCCAGCCCTTAGAAAGCTGTCCACAGTATCATCAAATATATCTATGGCAAATCTTGAATAATCTAAAATATTTAAAATGCTTTGTAATGTATTGTAGGATATTTAATATTTATAATTAGCGCTTTTTATTTGTCAAGGCTTAGCAGAGATAACAAGTGTCCAATGCTGATAGTTGCATGTTGTATGCTTTATAAATAAATAAATGTTCTTGTCTGTAATCGAGAGGTGTCATTGTGATTGTTTGATATTAGATATATGAGGTAGCTTTGCTTATTAAATGATCACATTAACCTCATGATGTAGCTGACAGAGGCTCAGTTTTTCACAGAGCGATTGTGCCATCTAGTGGGGACCTGAATTTACTTCAGGACAGTTTGGATCAGAAGAGCGTGTCATTGAGGGAGTCACCTTGTCTGACGAGAGCAGCAACCCCTCAGGGGGTTGATCTTAAATAGCACATGAGACTGCCTCTATCAGTCAAGTCACGCATCTGCATGAGCTCGAAAGCAGGACAGCTCATAGAAAAATGTTCAGACACCTTGCAGCAGATGTGCTGGCAGCATCCTTTTCTGCACCAGGCACCATGTCATGCCACAAAAAAAAAACCATGCAGAGAGCCGGCTATGAGATTGGATAAAGGCACAACTTCTAAGAATGGTGACAGTTTCAAAATTGCTGTTATTATTTAAATTGACTGACACAATTGAATGAGAGCTGTAGTTCTCAGTACAACATATGGACAACAATGATGGAATACTGGATAGAATAAAGTACCGGTACATTTATTTTTTTATGAGAATTGCTAATGGCATGTTTTAGTACATTCAATGGATTAAGCAGGAGATTTAAAGCAGGCATTAAAACAGCATAGTCCCAAAAGCAAGGTTTAAAACAATTTTTTTTGAACATTTGCTAAGTGGCTAAGCACATAATCTACTTTAATTATCTCAAAGCTGTTTGTCTAAGGTTCCCCCCCAAGTTATGATAACATTCTCCATATGCTAAGGCAAGTAAAAGTAATTACCATCTTTTACTTTTTTTTAATTTATTTGTATTAATATCCCCAACAGGACCGGATTCACATTAGCATTATTTGGGAATATTTATTTAAAGATTCCTGATTTTGCTAATAGTCCTCGGTGGTGTGTGGGAAGGTTCCTGTGGTACTGACGGAAGATCCGCCTTCATTCTTCAGCGCAGGGTTTACAGTTTTCCTCATTGCAGTTTTACTTGCAGCAGAGTCGGTCTTGGACATCTTCTTCAGTTTTGAACTGTAAAGAAATAAAAAGTATAACTAACATTGCCCCAAAATATAAGAAAACACAAAGCTTGTCTTGATTTTAAATCCATATTAAAAATGAAAAAAGTTGATATTTAAAAGTGAGAAGTCCCGTACCTGAGTAATTCAAGAGTCTTCCTCACCCACTCATCCTTCTTTGTCGCACATACCTTATTGTTCTTAACTGTGTAGAAACTACAATAGAGAGAAACATTATCAGACACAAACAGAGAGCATTGTATTGTAATTCAGTGTTCATGATGAGTCATAGTATTGATAACATATTTTGATAATTGTGCCTGTTTGATACTTGAGTTCCAGTACGGATTAATTATTGGAGAAATATTAACATTAAGTTAATATGAATTACATTTCTTTTAAGTTTTTCTACGAAAACTAAATAACACAAGTGTATCGTATGCAGTGTTTTATTTTGTCGTACCAAACACGTTTACGGAGCTTTAATTATAAAACATCAAAAGCTGTAGGCTTTATAACATGAAATATCAAAAAATAATAAGCTGGAGCAAGTGTCTTATCAAGTCAGTCCCAGCTTTTCAGTAAATATTCAAAATGGATTGAAGTTCGATACCCAGCTCTTGTTTAATTGGATTTGTGTCAATCTTAAAGTCTAGACAGCTTGCTTTAAAATCATTTACAAACAGCATTTATGGAGATATGAAGCAGATCAAACAGCTGTCTTTTCATGAAGTCATGAAATCCACAGTAATTAGTTTTGATGTTAAAATGTTGTGGTAGACTAGATCAAAATTAATGGTCTATTTTTATTGCAGTAAATTCTGAAAAACCAACATTAGTACCGCATGCCACAAAACAATTACCGATGTATTTTACATATTTTGGAAGATAGCCAATCAGTGCATTGTAATAGTCTTAACCAACCCTCCGTTAAAAAGCCAGGTCAACAATGAAATTAAAATATCATCGACTTGAGTTTTGACGTTTTAGTGTGAGTGAGTCTTACATGATGGCCTCGATGTTGCAGTTTTCCATGGGGGTTTGCTCTCTGTAGCCCTTTATACGCTGGAAGGGAACTGCCTTCCTGTTGTAACTCGTACAACAGGCAGTGCCCATATGGGATCCCACTGGGCACAAACACACACCACATCTTTAAAGAGCAGTTCAGCTTCAAGTCCCAACGTAATGTACTGTATGTAAATAGGATTTACGGATGTGGTGAGATAAACTTACGGGCAGTTGGAGCTGGACCGAGCAGGCCCAGGATGAAGCAGAGGAGGACTGTTGTCACGGCGATCATACCTCTGGGAGCCATGTTAACAATGTGCAGAAGAAGCAGCGGGATCTTCTAAAAACCTCACCCACGTAAACTGTATATATACTTTTGGTTACAATTTTTTTTTTTTTAACCTGTGGCTGCTAAATTGAGGGCAGGAAGCCCACTGTTGCATCATGGTAACCAGATTTGCACCCATTGCACATTGATAATATAAATTAAGCCTCTATTGTTCCATTACGCAACACAAGGCACCTTTATCTACCTAGCACATTTCAAGGCAATTCAAAGTGCCTTTCAAAAAACCTTAAAAAGCATTAAGACAGTGCAAAAGGACACACATAATTATACGATTCATTAATAGTGCATGGAATAAAAAGAAAACAAGCTACAGTGTAATAGAATAAGATAGATATAAAATACAATAATAAAAGGCACAGTTTTGTTTAAGATATGTAATTGGATGTAATGAAAATCAACACCTAAATGTGTTTATGTGGGCATGTGAGAGGACCACAGAGGAGCTGGCGCACTGATGCATATGGTTTATGCAATCTCCTTTGGCTTTCATCCATATTTATGCTTTTTGGGTTCATAATTTTAGCTGTGAAGTTCCTCATATACAGCGAAGCAGATTCTAATCGTCACTTTCTTCGCTTCATTTCGATTCCTCCAAAGCTTCAGCATATAGCTGAATATTTATCTCTCAGTGCATATGCCTGCATAATTACGCTTGAATGGAATTTGTTCCACAAAATATTGTCCTCATTTTGCTTCATATATTTGTTCTAGTAACATAAATGGATAATATCCATAATGCAATATCCATAGTCATAATTTGACATTTTAGCTTAAAGCTGGAGTCAGAGTGTTTTAGGTAATCAGCAATCTTAAGATTGTTTTGTGGTAAGAATGATGGAGTATGAGAGGTTTGTCAAAATCCCCCTTCCTCGTTAGCATGACCTATTTAGTTTGCAGAAAGCTGACAACTCCAAATCTTGCTCAGCTGACCTAGATAAGCACAACATCTGCAAGTTGTAAACGCTCTATAGCGTACTATACGACTCAAGATGCTCAAGATGTAAATGACTAGTTGTAAAAATCAACGCCTCATGCTCAGTAAAAAAACTGTGAAATCTTCATGAATTAATTCATGATGCAGAGGGACGTAGGGTTTTCTTTTTCCCTGTTTACACTACATACGGTATGTTATTGCATGTAGATATTTTGCCAGGCAATATATAAACACTGAAACTACACTTTGGCATTTAGTGTCATTTTACATTCTTCAGAGTGATACTCAACGGATCCTTGAAGGAGAAATCTATTTCTGATGCCCTTTTCACAAGAAAATCAAGAGTGTGAAGGCCAGAAACAGATTAGGGCCACTACAGCTGATGGGGATTCAGTATGTCTTGCTCAAGGGCTCTTCAGAAATGCAGATGCTTGCTGTCATAGCACGGAGACAGCTGGAGAACCTGCTGCCAGTTAAATGAGTCTCCTTACTCTCACCACATGTAGCTATGATTAATAAGTGTGTGCACGCCACAAATGTGTGGATTTTTCATATCCTCACCCACAGACATTAACTGGAATGACTAAACTTAATAACAACTTTTTTCCCTTAAAATGAATGCTCCCTTGAATCATGAGTTAGTTAGACAGGAAGTAAATGAGCTGAAGTCACAATTTACTCCTGCTTTGGGGTTTATAATGATTGGGAATAACTGCCATAAGAAAACAAAACCTTTTAGCTATATTATTTCTTCCCTTGCAGATAGATTTGCCAGATTAGAATACTAATGTCTGGATTATATGGTTATTTGGTTTATATTGGCACACTTTAATATGGTTCTCGTATTTTAAAGCACAGTCATCGCCTTGTCTAATCTAGTAAACCTAAATTAGTGCTCAGAGCTTTGTCAATTTGTGACAGTTTTAAAGATCATGAATCATTATGATGTTCTCGTTATGACTTGCCTAACTTCCTAACCCTCCTTGAAACCTCCTCTGTCCTGACACTTGGCAGTCTGGCCCTCATGGCTCATTTTAGCACATTGCATAAACCACTTCTGATGGTGTCCAGCAGCAGTTTGTTTTAACTTCACCCATAGGGGGGCAGTGTTGGTATTGGCCACAGATGGATGTCAAGCAAGACAAAATAAATGGATGTGAAGTGAATACCTCACACAGGCTGAGTATCTGTCAAGACATTAGGAACTGCAAATCCAAGTAAAAATAAGATGGTTTGAATAATGTCAACAGCAGAGAAGCAGTTTAACCTAACAGCGCACAAGTGAAAGTTATTATCCTCGCCCACAGCAAATAGTCTTCAAACATTGTGTCATTGACACATTGTTTTCACGAGTTCAGGAGCCGTTCTTGGCTTCTAATCCATCCTCTTTCTTTGTGTTTTTGCTTATGTTTGTGTGAACTCTTGAGACTACTGATAAAGGGAAAAGGTAAATGATAAACTGGACGATCGTCAGGTTTGACAGCCTAATCCCTGCTAATCCTCCGTGTAACACAGCCTCTTATCCTCATCCTGTCTTTCTTCAATGAAGGACACACAAACAGACACAGTCACACACCCTTCTCTGAAGTTACAGCCCTACTTCAAAGGGTTACTCTCATTATTCATTAGTGCACATTTTTTAATTAGAAAAAGTTGAGGGTTTGATAATAAAATCAACATCATTTTAAACGAGTCAATCCCAGATATTTTTTCAGTAATCTAATAATAATCAGTTAGTTATTTTATACATACGTATTAAGATGCCAATAAATCAGATTCACCACTCTCCGTTGTTTTTTATCACTGAAAATAGATTATTAATCAAACACTTGGACTTTTGGGTAAACACAAATAAAAACCTACTTAAAATGTCCCCTTGAAAAAGAACTGGCAGATTCACCAATCATAAAAATAGCGTCCAAAGAATGTCTTCAAAAAAGTCATATCTGAAAATAATATCTAAATTAGACAAAAATATCTTTTTTTCTCCACAGAAATTAAAAATATTCAAGGTTTAAAAAAAAAGGGAAAATCAATCAACCCATGTTTATTCTTTCAACAAAAACGCCAATTTTGGCACAACATTGACACATTTTTACCATAGCGACTGGATTGGCCAACTATTAGCAAACTGTTGCCTATTACAAAGATGCAGCTGACATGCAGGCTCATTTGCATTTATTCACAACACTCCCTCGAGCTGAGGGGAACTACTGATTTGGGTGATAATTCTGTGTCCGTTCTTCACTAACAGTGACTCTTTTTACACCAAATGTCATTTTAACTTTTGTTAATTTAAAGAAATATTGGGTTCAGCAGCTTTTACAGCAGTAAGTCGATTTTTCCTTTTAAATAGTCAGTGTTAATGTGTTGTTTACTTCTTTCAGCAGTCTCCCAATTATCTCTTAGCAACCACTTCTCCTGTTTTGTCAAGTTTTTACAGAAGCTGCTACTTCATTATCAAAGGCCAACATTCATTTTAATAAAATGTTCTTATTATGCTTTTTTTTGGCGATTCCAACATTTTGGCCAGTGCGTGAGCTCGAGGGTTGGTGTGAAGCAGCCTTTTTCTCCTCCTGGGCCCCTCGCCCTTTTTTTTGGACTCAAACTGGTCGACGGAGGGCAAGAAAAGGAGGAAGGGGAGGGGAGAGGAGGAAGAGTGAGGGTAAAAAGAGAGGGGGTCACCATTGAGTTGTCCACCCACACAAGACCCCCTCCGGTCACCTGCGTGGGCTTGGGCCAAAAGAAAGGCGAGGATGCGTGCAAACACAAAAAGAACAAAAACGACAGCTTTCTAACCCCAAATGTCAAATATGGCAAAAGGGTCTGGGATAAAAGTGTTTTAAATTAGCAGAAAACTTCCTCAAAACAACCGTATTGGGCATTATCAGTATCCGTTAAAGCACTTCACAACAGAGGAGAGTAAACGCAGCGAGGGAGGCGAGAGGAAAAAGCTCTCACAGCACTTGGCTGTGGCATTGTCTTCAAAAAAAAAGCCCAGTTTATCATAATTAGCATTGTTCCAGACTGTCAAACCCGTGAGGCACGGAAAACAATGCACTCTTCAATATTTTATTGAGGAGTTATGTTAAGTTACTTGATGTATAATTATGTGAGCTTGGCGGATTCTGTCCTCACCGTCTCCTCCTACATCCCATCTGCCCTGCGTGTCCAGAGTGTGGGTGACTGAAGTAGCTGCAGGGGGGGGTATGATGAATTATTATGGAAAATTATAAGAAAACTTGTGATGTAACAGTCTGAGTTGCACTTCTGCTGTTGAAGCCACAGAATGAGTAGTAAAAGACGAAAAGAAGGGAAAATATAGACTTAAAGGACCTGTGACTTTAGGAAGCGCTCCGAGGTATTTCAGTCTGGCAGAGCTAACTCTTTGCCATGGGAGACTCTGGAGGATACAGTGAGCCAGAAGAGGTGAGGAGAACTGAGGGAAAGAGTGTAGAATGGTAGAAAGAGGAGTATTTTTAGGGTGGTCTGTTATCTGCAGAGACGAGGGCGTGCAGTATCACAGCCGGGTCACAGCGCTGAGGGGGAAACAGCAAAGGCTGTCCGCCGAGACCGCAGATAAGGAGGAACAGAACACTGAGATCTCTCTCTGTCTCTCACACTTGCACGTCCACAAAGGCACACTCAGTCTTGTAACCACATCCACGGGAAAATACAAGCTTCACATGTCCTCTCAATGGAACCCTCAGACGTGTTTAAGATCACTTGTGAGTGCAGACTCTCAGCTCCACGGGTGACTGGAGAGGGGCTACTGCTCAGGTGACTGAGAGACAACACCGACATTATCGTAAAATCTCTTCACTAACTATTTATCTCTGTCTTTCTCGTGCTCTCGCTTTTTTTCTGTCTCTCCTGTATAGTAGCCCTCTGAAGATGTAAATGCCAGCAGAACAGATGGATGGAGAGAACATCTCATCACTGACACCATGTTTATGCAATCACACAAAAACAGACACACACACACAAACACAAGCGTACGCTCTGAAGCAAGATGCTGATGGAAATGTCTTCAATAATCAAAGTAAGCACATGATGCACACACTCACGAACACACACACACACACTTTTATTGTCTTGGTGTTTTTGATGAAACCTTCTGTTCGCTTCTTCCTTTGTTTATACCGAACACACGCGTACATAAACACAGACGCACATCCACTCGCACACACACATGAATTGAGTAATTTGCCAGACTAGCAGCTGTTATGGAGAGGACTAACGGGACGACTCTGACATGCTAATGACCCAAAGAGTCAAACCACACACACTCATACCGTGCAGATTTTCAAATCTGACTATTATCCTTCATATAACGCAGAGAATATCAGTGTAGTGGCATGAATATTAAATGGTTTTAGCTCCCAGTACGATGTAAGTACTCTGTGTAGGACTGCGAGCCAAATGAAAACCTAACTCGCTCCAGGAATATCTTAGTGAGGCTTCGAGGGAAGATCCTTTCTCAGCACCCAACACCCCCCCTCTACACCACCATCCACCCACCCAATCAAATGCTCACTGGCAATGCGCTGCTCCTCATCTCTTCCCTGCATCTTTTGTTCATCTCTCTCAGCCACCCACACACCTACAGTCCCTCTGGCTTTTCTCTTTACACTCTTGCACAGACGCACGCATTAACATGTGGCTTATTGGTATGTACTTCATTTATTTCTTCCCTTCCTGTTCTCTTTGTAACTATTAGACACTTGGAGATTCTGTATATGTACGAAAGTAGGTTCAGATGTTTGAAAATACTTAAATCAAAGGGCCTAATTTGGTGCTTTACAATACAGATGTGTGGGCAGCAGCCATCTGGGGCCCCAAACGGAACAAAAAGTGTGTGTGTGCCGATGTGTGGTTTAGGACCAAGGGCCAAACTTAAAGTGGAGATTCGAGGCTGGGGGCCCGTTGTGGAAACCCCCTCCAGAGAGCTGGGAATCTCAGGGGAGAGTGGGAAAAACATCCCGACGGTCATCAATCAAAACTTCGGTGACACAAATGACCAGAAACAAGAGACCGTTCTCCATCCATGTCACTGTGTCCTCTCCGCCCCACAGCCATGTCCCACCCACCTGCGTCGCTGCCCCATTGGTCCTTGCCGCACGCCGCCCGATGGGATTGGCTCATTGGTCCCCGGGCGAAATCGTGATCCCCTCTTGGCTAATTGGGTCTTTGTGATTGCGCAGTCTGTCGTGTCGCTGGGGGAGAATGAAACGTGAAAACTGTATTATGGTCGATGGGGGAAGAGTGGCAGGTCGAAGTAGGGAGATCGTTTTTGGGGTCTCAAAGCGCCAGATGCTCTTCCTGGGTCCATTATGATGCCTTACAGGGGATCGAGATGGTTTCGGCGTAGCAACTGTGAAGACACAAAGCGAGATGGAGACCGGCCGAGATGAAGACTCACACAAGCACATACATGCAAATGCAGACTCTCACCAATTACACATGCACTCACATATAGTTCCCTGTTTAAAACACTTTACTTGAAATGAGCCAAACCCTTGCTACTCAGTGCCCTTTGTTTATCAATTTCCACAAAGGTCATTAGAACTCTGTACATGTTCAACAAGGTCAAACCAAATGGGAGCATATCTCAGTTTCTTCTTTTGTGGTTAAAATGTACAACACTTTGGGGAAAACCCCACTGTATTGAAATAAATTAAAGTATTTACTTCTTCAAGCTGTGTCTCCATTGTGAGTAATTGTTCTCCAAAGTCTTTGAGAGAGGGAGAGTGTAGGCGGATGGGTCATGAGCCTGCTCTTTGTCTGTGCCACCACGTTTCATCATGAAGCCCTACTCCTGTGCCTTGTTACTAAATAGATAGGTTGCTCTTCTTCTCTATTGTTTTCATCACGTGGGGTTTATAGATCTAAATCATAACAAACTTCAGTGGACAGATGGTAAGGGGATCTTTGAAGCTCCTTACTATTATGTTGTTAGCCTTAAAATATCCAACACACTGAAAAAGCCATGACTATATATTGGGTTCCCCCCCTCAGCAATGATCAACAGGTGGCGCTGCAGTCACACTCTTCATGCTCCTCAGGACAAAGAGCTTCCACCAGCCATTCGGCCAAAAAATGGTGACACATTTATATTTTGGTATTCATGTTTTTCTTTTTTTTACATGACATGTTACTTGTTAGACGCTTTTATCCAAATCGACTTACATACTCAATACTTTGGGCAATCCCCACAAGAGCAATTTGGGGTGAAGTGTCTTGCCCAGGGACACAGCGACATGCTGACTGCAGTGGGGTTTGAACCTGTGCTCCCTTGATCCGAAGACCAACGCTCTATCCACTGCACCACACGCCTCCGTGGTTTTATCTGACTATGTGACGTTTGTGACCAGATGCCTTCTGGCACCTTTCAGGGTTTTAACTGCTAAATATCAATTCTGGTGTGGAACAAAGACTATCTGCAGGAGTTGTGCATTTGTTAATTGTATCCTCTGATATTCACCTTAGATTAGTGGTTTCGAAGTGGGGTCTTACCTGCAGTTGTTCAGGAGATCAAGTGTTATCCTGGAAAATCAAGGAGAAATGTCAACAATATTTAATGTAAGATGGTGGTTATTAAACAGGAAAGTATTACTTTCTAGGGTCCCGTTTTTGAATCCCTGGAGCCTACAGATATATCTACCAAATGAAGCCTGGTCTTTTTCCAAAAACCTATTCCGCTTGTCCTTTTAGTTGGGGAAATAAACTGTAGAAATGATGCATTGACGCAGATATGGAGCACAGTACTGTATGTCTTTTGGCTCGTGTCATTTGAATTACCATTAAGAGAAGCATCTGAGTGTGAGAGACCGCCCCAGTATCCGCTGCTGCATCCAACTCGCTTTCACACTTGGGTTCATTCACACACACTTTTCCCACCGGGATGGAGCCGCTTCAGCCAGTGCGCAGAGCCAACGCGGAACACACACGCTTTCACACGGCACACATGGCTGCACACTTACGGCGATTATTTTCTACCTTAATATGGATGTTAACACTAGTTTCAAGTTCGAGGACGAGGATTTATCAGCTGAACGAAGGTGAGTAACGAAGGATTCTGATTGTGTGCGCGCGTGTGTGTGTGTGTGACTTCGGGTTTCCGCTCCTGCACGCTGGGAGACACCTCTGCGTGCGCTCCGCGTACGCGTGATGATTGTGAAGAGCAGGGCGAATATGCAAGAAACCTGAACCGTCAAAAAGTCGTATTTGGAGGAAATGTATTATTTGTCCAGTTTTTTGTGTAGTTGAGCCCCAAAGCTGTTCAGATGCATGCTCTGTCTTCCCATTGATCTTGGATGTTTCCTCATGATATGATCAAAAATCTAGTGTGGAGCATGCAGTAAAAGCTTACAAATCATACACGGTTGATGTTTCTTAATGCATAAATACCATTTGAAGAAATGCAATCAATACTATAAACTGAAAAGATGAAGACTATGTATATGATATAATGTTATGTTCATGATAATGAATATTAAAAGTGTTATACATATCACATTTGTGGGGTATGATATCTGCTAATTCCACATTTACCATGCTTAGTCATTTAGTGTTGATCTTGTGGTATGGCTAAGTGCAAACGTGTGACTTATTTTTCACTGCAAAAGAGTTTTATTGTGCTTATACCCTGTAGGCTGTTTGCCCTTAAACCACCTGCATGTGTGCGTGTGCATTTTAGTGACCCTGCTGGATACCAGGACAGTGCCAGGAGAGCTGAAATGGGCAGCCAGTCCTTCCGAGGGAGGGGTGAGTGGGAGCTTTTTTACAGATACACTGTTTACAACCTGTTCTCTCTTTGGACAAACACACTCTCTATCGCTCACGCACACAAACACACGCACACACACTTGGTCTGGGAACTTTAAATAATCATCCCACAGATTCTGAAATGTGCTGTTGTTCACCAAGCCTAAGTGCTAATATGAGCTTGCTGGCGTTGTGTTTGGCAAAAGAAAAAGCATAAACCAGCTTGGTGGTGGGTGTCTATTTTTTTTAGGGATTTCTACTACTAGTTGCCAAATCCTGTAGATATCCATTTTGTATTGCGCCCTCATCTTTTTGTTCTTTTCGTTGTTGGTACATTGTGATCTACAATTAATATATGTGCTTCCTCTCTCTCTCTCTCTCTCTCTCTCTCTCTCTCTCTCTCTCGCTCTCTTTCTTTCTCTCTTTCTCTCTTTGTCTCTCTCTCTCTCTCTCTCTCTCACTCAGTGTCTCTCTCACCACTTTGTTGGTTTAAGAGTTATTGGTGAACTTGACTCTTATTTTTTCAGTCACCATGCTCCCATTCTCTCACATGCTGCTTGATTGACGGGGTCCTGGTCTGCACGCACTGAGCTTTTGATTACAGGCACCCCCACCTTCCGCACCCCTCAGCTACACACTCACATACACACAAAACATCATCTCTGTATGGTTGGGGCAAAGCTTTTTCCCTCTGACAGCTGTGATTTCTGTCTGCTGACAAAGACTCCAAAAGAAACTAGACAAGAAGGCCTCATACCCCATGACAGCTTTTTTTTTTACTGCTCTCTTCCTCAATACTCCACACATGCACTGCAAAAACACACACACAACATACAAAGACGTGACCATGAGCTCCCACTCTCGCTCATGCGTACACTCTCTTATATTCACATACTGTAGGAGTGCACAGTTACAGACTAAAGTGCGATGCTGGATTTTTGAGGCTGATGCATATGTGGATATTTGAGATTAATACAAACTTGATAATGGTTATATTAACCTATTTTTATCACATTACATTGTACTGGCCAAAAAGACAAGAAAACCACAAGTGTTCAACAGTTAGCTCAACTGAAAACAAATAATTTGAAATAAATAAATGGTTTTAGAAAAGTCAAATAGAAATGTACTGCCGTGCAGTTTCTGCCAACATATACACCAATATTAATTCATCAATATAGCTGTAATAAGCCAATATTGCCCATTGAAATCATTCCTGATGACATATCGATCAAGCTCATTAGACACACACTCCCACACAGACCCCCCACCCCTCCAACACACACACACATTGATACATTCTCTGACTCTCCCTCTCTTTTTCTTTCTTTCGACACGGCACATTTAGTGTGTATACAGCTCTCCCCAAAGCAGATTATTATTCAGTGGCAATAAAAAGCCAATTTGGAGTTGGGAGGCCCTGCGGTCATTTGAAGGGTCACAGTACAAGGCAAATCGTCGGCTGTATTGAGATGGATGTTGAAGTGAAGGCTGAGCCTGTTTTACTTGTATGGAAATGTGCCTGTAAAACCTTGGAGTCCCAACAAATCTGAACCACTGTCCGCTGCTGAATATTGATGCAAGAAGGAATTATTTCAAGTGACAGCACTAATTTAGAGGATGTGCCCCAGCATCTGAATTTTATTTGATCTTGTTCTTCAGCATTTGTGGGAAATAAATATTCCCCTTAACATTCAAATACTCTTCCAAGTGAAACTTGAGTGCCAGGAAAATGTTTACTTCTCCATTTACATCCTTTTTCCACAAGATCTGTGTATTAGTTTCCCCCCAGATTTGAACAATGTCCCTTAGAAAGATTGCTAGTTAGCAGCTAATTATCAAATGTGTAAAATTGTATTGAATCAGAAAAAGTTTTGACCTGCTCTATGACTGCTTAATGATCACTAGGATGGAAAATCATCTTTTAATGAAGTTTTCCGCAAAATTGAGTTTTATTCTTTTGGCATGCAATTCAACCAGTTGATGTTTTGAAAGTAGAAAATCAATCTCAATATTGATGTTTTACAATGAGCGAGAAAATAAACACGCTTCATAAGTAGACGCCCTCACAAGTGTACTAATTCAATTGGATGTGTGTTTGTTTGCAGTGGGAAGAGGTGAGTATAATGGATGAGAAGAACATCCCCATCAGAACATACCAGGTGTGCAACGTCTTAGAACCCAATCAGAATAACTGGTTGAGGACAGATTGGATCCCTCGGTCCGGCGCTCAGCGGGTCTACGTCGAAGTCAAGTTCACCCTGAGAGACTGCAACAGCCTGCCAGGGGTCACCGGCACCTGCAAGGTACAGGAAAACATACTTATGCTGTCTGAACACTGCATGATGGTCATTGTATGGCTCAGGCCCATAAAGTTTTAAGCAAAATGACATTTCAACAAGGATTTCTTCAATATGTTAACTTTATGCTAATTATCTAACGGACCGTTTGCAGCTAATGACGCTTTATTATATATTACAGCTGCTGGTTATTCAAACACAACCCCCCCCCCCTTTGACTCATTATCATATTAAGAGAAAAGATGAGTGCTGATGAAGATAAATAGAGGCGTCAGTCTCACTTTTTTTCCTGTCTCTTTTGTCTTGTAGGAGACATTCAATCTGTACTACCACGAGTCTAACGAAGACAGAGAGAGCTACATCAGAGAGAGCAGCTTCATTAAGGTGGACACTGTGGCAGCAGACGAGAGCTTCACCCAGGTAACACTGAACAACTGAGTCAGGCTTTGAGTTCTTTATCTTCCCTTCTCTGCTCGCTTTAATTTGCTCTTATCTTGAAACTAAACCTCCCCTGGGTACTTAGCTGTAATTTTTGTATTTACTTTACAAGCACTTTTGTCTTCCATGTCCAGTCTGCTGTCCCAGGAATGCTGGCTAGGTGCTTTTGCCTAGTCCTAACAAAACTTACTTTAGTTTTTGGCATTGCAGGCATTACATCTTATTTTACCTTTGCAATCAATAGAAGCCAATCTGGATGAGAGCCAAATGCTGACGATATAAAGATCAGCCACGGTTCAATAGCAACTACCACTTTAAATTATAGAGGGCTGACACTGTTTACATCACAATTAATTAATGTACCTCTAAATGTTTTTCCATCCAGGTGGACGTTGGTGATCGCATCATGAAACTAAACACTGAGGTGCGAGACGTCAAGGTCACGACCCGGAAGGGTTTCTACCTGGCCTTTCAGGATGTTGGCGCCTGTATCGCTTTGGTTTCTGTCAGAGTTTTCTACAAAACCTGCCCGCTCACCATCCGTAACCTGGCAACGTTCCCCGACACTGTAACCGGGGCCGATACGTCTTCCTTAGTGGAGGTCAGGGGGTCTTGTGTCGACCAATCAGAGGAGAAAGAAGAGCCTAAAATGTACTGCGGTGCTGATGGAGAGTGGTTGGTTCCTATTGGTGGATGTTACTGCAACCCAGGATATCAAGAGAAGGGTGGCACATGTAAAGGTAAGAGAAGCAGGGTTACTAAAACCATAAAATTGATGTTTAATTTTGTGATTTTCAGACTCATCCATTTTGCATTAAGTCTAAAGGCACTCGGCTCCCCTTGTGTTGCTTTAAGCTCATCTGCATATGAATAATTAGTCCTTGAGTTAACAAGCTATTTGCTAACCAACACTGACAGATTTGGCTTGTGTAATAATTAACACCTGCTTGATTATTCTGTGGATTGTTTTAATTATTTCCACGTGATATATTTAGAATTGTTGTCATTGTAAAGGGGATACTCACACAGTTTAACTGTGCAGTCTGTTTCCCCAACACCGCAACAAATGAATCATCAGGGTTGTTTTTTCTAACTTTTACAAATTGATAGTTGAGGAGTTGTATTCAAAAATATTTGTGAGGCGAATGAAGTTTAGAGATAGGTGCACAATACAAGACTGCCTAACAATTTTGAATTCATTCAAATTCAAGTAAATATTACACTTTCTTAAATTGCTGCATATTTGTAGAAAAGTCTAACAATTTTGGAAACAGGGAAACAAAGAGCCTGGATCTGTCCAAATGGGACAAAATCTACCAGCACTTCCAACGTGTGGCATAGAGAGAGTCTCTGCACCCAGTCCAGAAATAGTCTGACACACAAAACACAACATGTCATATCTCATCTTAATCTTTTTTATGAATAAACAAGAAGGATTTCATTTTTTAATTAGTGAGCTTTGGGGAGCCTGAAGGCATATTGTGTTACCTTTCAGCAAAGACAGGCTTGTTGTTTTCCTCTGTTTACTGTCTTTGGGCTAAGCTATGCTAATTGGATCCTGAATGCAGCCTGTGAATAATATCTTGTCATCAAACTAAAGAAAGGACATTAGAGCACTTCATTCATCTGTTCTGATTGTAAGAGATACCAGTAACAATCATTGCATTTTGCTGTAGAATCTGTAGAGTTACCCCAAATAACAGTTTGAATTTATAATTCATAACACTTCAATATCCTGATGAATTCAAGATGTAAAGAGTTTCTTAAGTCTTGCAATGAGTATACGTGGAAGCTCAAAGGTCTGATTGTGAGGTGTGCTGACATAACTGCCATCTGGACAAACATGTCTTTCTATCACTTACAAATCTGGTCTGAACTTTACGGTAACAAATGTGCAAGCTGTTCACACATTTCACCAACATGCATGTGGCGTGAATGACGTGTAAAAGTTACTTGTTGTGATATTGAAGACAACTAAATGTGCGTGTTTGTGTGAGAAAGCGGGGAGGGAATGGGGGACAACAGACTCGGTGGAGACATTTTTACAACATGGCTTCACTCCCCCATTCAGTCTCATACAGAACGGACACACAACATGTTCTCTCATACACACACACACACACACGCACGCACACACACACACACACACACATGCACACGCACACGCACACGCACACACACGCACACGCACACACACACACATCCACATGCAGATGCACAGAGACAAGGGAGAGACACACTGATCTGCTCCATCTGTTTTATTTATGAATCCTATCCCAGAAGGCTAATTGTATAACAAACAGACCCATAACTCAAAGAGGAGAGAAGAGCCGCTGAGAGGGAGAAAGGCGAAAAGATGGACCTAAAGAGAGCGATGCGGTTACTGCCAGTTGGCGCTAAAGAGGGGGGGGAATGTGACTCTTTTTCTTTGTAATAAGAGGAGCACTAGCCAAAATTCTCTGTGATAAACGTCCTCGAAAACCTTTACCCCGCTTCCCCCGATTGTCCTTTGTGAAAAGAGGAGGAGGTTTGCAGGATGGTCCCTGAAGCCTGAAAGATGCTCCTCCTCAACTAGATTTAGTGGAGACCCTTGACTTTGTTGAACCTCCAGCAGATGTGAAGTGCTATCTATCTATCTGCGGCTCTCTTCCCTGTCTCCCCACTCTCGCTGCTTGTCAGGTTGTTGGCCGGGCTCAGCTGCCTCAGTGGAAATCCATCAAAGTCTGAATGAATACCCAACGTTGCACAGTGAAAACTCTGACCCTGCAGTATTGGATAGATGCCTCAACACTTCTTCCATTTTAAGTTTGAAATGTGCAGAGAGAGGGGGAGGGCAGAGGGGGGGATAGAGAGAAAAAGGCAGATAGTTTTGAGATGAGATCTGTCTCTCCTCTTGTCAAAAGGTTTCAGGATCTTCTAGACCCTCGTGCCTTCACTGGCAAAGAATGATTGAATATAGCCAGCTATAACTGGACAGAGGCTCTTGTTATTAAGGGTTGGTTCATACTGGCTTTGTTATCAAGAGTTAGATGGAAAGACAGAGGAAATCACAGCCTCTGGGCCAAGAAACAGTCTGTACTTGACACCCAGGATTACAGGAACGTTTTGCTTTGTAAGTTTTGTTTTTGTGCGTTTAAAAAAAACAACAGATAGGACATGTTTTTGGTGGGTTTTTGAGATTCTGGTCAGTATTTTGTTGAACCTTTAAAGCAGAGCAATACTAGCTGTTAACTACTGGTTTCCTATTCAATGGATACATCAATAAATGGTATCAATCTTCTCATATAACTCTTGGCGAGAAACTGAATAAACATAATTTCCCAAAACGTGGAAATATTTCTCTAAAATTTCCTCCGTGAAAACATCGAAGTTAAGCCAAAACTAAAATATAAATCCAGACCTTATTGGGTAAACACATATTTGTCTAGTAGAAGGCTCATTATAAAAATTCTTGATTCAAACTTGCATGATTTGTAAAATATATTCATAATTGTGTCTGCTCTGAATGTCTACCAGTAATTGTTTAGCATACTGTATATCTATGTAAAATGGAATTTATTTAAAAAAAACTATTTTACAACATTTTCATCAAGCTTAGAGTCCTGGTGCAACAACCACTCATTGCTGTGTTGATATGTGTACTGCCTTTTTACTTTTTAATTTAATTTTACCCCAAAACTCCTGTTGAACTGAACTGAAACAGGACTTTGCCAAAGCGGAGAAATGTGAAAAGTTCATTCACTGTTGACACAGTGTAATGAGGATGGAGAGGATGAGAGGAGAAGCTCTGGAGAGGAAGAAGGGATTAGGAGTTGAATAGGGCGAGAGGGAGATTGAAAGAAGGCCACTGACAGCAGAAGGCATCAATACAGACCTGCCCCTCCCCCGCTGGGGGTTCGCCATCGGGTGCAAAGGGGATGAGTAGAGAAACACAAGAGAGAGGGAACGCCCCCTCTTTTTCTAAACCCTTGGTTAAGACCGAGGTCATGACTGAGCCTGATGAAGACGTCAAAAACTCTGACTGACAGCCACTCACGCACACACTCACACAGAGAGAGTTTAGCTACAGGGTGCAGGGTCATGACCGAGGTAGATGAAGACGTCAAAAGTTTGACAGCTGCGATCCGTCTGGGAGGATCGGAAATGAAGGAGGAGAGACAAGAGGAGTGAAACAACAGAGAGAATTTGAAATGTGAACGGCCAGGAAGGCGGAATGAAAGAGGAGCCTTTTTTTGTTTCGCTGTCCCTGCACTGGCCTCCCTTTTTCTGGTGTGTGACTGCCTGGGAGGGTTGGACTGCTTCTGTGTTCCCTGCGTCCACAGAGATTTCATGCTTGTGCTTCTTTCCAACGCACCTGCAGTGTCTCGTCAAACGCAGAAAGTGTTTGGGACGAGAACGGGATGAAAAGAGGGAGAGGGGACTCAAAGGGAGATGACAGAAAGAAAGAGTGAGCGCTGGATAGAAAAGAGTGCATAATCGCTGTATTCAGCCCCTAATTATTGCACCGCATTTCTGGACTCTGGGCATGCTGGAGTGATGATTTAGTGTGCGTGTTTGTGCACAAGTGTTCATGTGTGGGTACTGTATCTCTGATTCTCTGCCTAACAAAGCCCTCCCTCCCATACACTCACAGTTTGGAGGACTGCCCATGGAATGCCTATAGAGAGAAGAGTGTGTTGAGGCAAACAGAGAGGGAGGAGGTGTGTGTGTGTGTGTGTGTGTGTGTGTGTGTGTGTGTGTGTGTGTGTGTGTGTGTGTGTGTGTGTGTGTGTGTGTGTGTGTGTGTGTGTGTGTGTGTGTGTGTGTGTGTGTGTGTGTGTGTGTGTGTGTGTGTGTGTGTGTGTGTGTGTGTGTGTGTGTGTGTGTGTGTGTGTGTGTGTGTGTGTGTGTGTGTGTGTGTGTGTGTGTGTGTGTGTGTGTGTGTGTGTAACTCAGGTGGGGGGAATGGTCTGCATTCTACCGTCACAGTCAGGGTCTGCGCGTGCTATTGTCTCCTTTCTCCCAGGTTGTTCTTAATGTAGAGGAGCTCTGCCAGCACCAGCAGTCAGTCTGTAGCTCTCTGGCATCGGAACAAGCCCCGCTCTCTCTCTGTCTCCCTCTCATTATCCCTCCTCTCTCTTCTCCAACTCTTCTCCCCTGATCCGTGGTCAGGGGTGGGTGGGGGTGCTACTGCTGCTGGTGGCAGGGGGTGATCTGTGTGCGATGGGGGGAGAGGGGGGTGTATTGTTGCAGAGCCCTTTTCACATGCTAATGTCCGCACTGTTGGCTTTGGGCAGGCAAACACACAAATCCATCGTAGCACCAGTTTCTGTGAGTATTGAAATGTAGACAAACTTAAAGCTGCGGCTTACACTGAGCACATTCCTTAGGTTTTAAATGCAGACCCGTGTGAGAAGCTAGTGCCCGTGCATGATGTATGAGATGAATTTAATACCAGGCTCTGTAGGAATGTGAGTTCCTGGGGAGCGGGGGCTGTCCTTTCAATGAAGACATACAGGAGGAAGAAGATAAGGATCACGGCTTATCTCCAGCTTTTTCGGCGGCTTTTAATTAACGGGCCATGACCCCTGTGATTAATAGCGTCCCTCCTTCTCGCGTGACAGTCTATCAATCCGTCCATCCATCCGTCAGTCCGTCCCTCCCTCCATCCATCACACGGACAGGTGTCACTGTGGAGCGGCCGGGGGTACTTCCTCCATCTACACCCCTTTGCTGGGAAAGAACAAGGGATGATGACAGATAACATGGGGTCAGGAGGAATACACACACACACACACCCACCCACACAAATACAGTGTGCCGACAAGGCTCTTACTCAGATTTGCAGTGAGCCCCATTTGCATTTTAGGTAGCAGATGAATGCATATGCAAATGCCGACAATGCTGATAACAATCAAAGGGCACCTTCCCCTGTGCTTCTGTCCCTCCTCCTCACTCGCTATCTTTTTGTCTCTCCACTTCTTTATCTCTTGCTTCTTGTCAGTGGCTTGCTGTCTCTCCCAGTCAACCTTCCCTCCATCTTTTTCACACTTTCTCGTGCTTGACAAAAAAGCTGATTGCAGTCTATTTGCTCCCGTGCTAACAGGCAAAATGTGAACACAGACATGCACACACACATCTCTCCTTATCTCCCTTTTTTTTAAAAGTATGTTTGTGTCCAAATCCCTCCCTTTTTATTGGATAGGCTCAGGATCCGCACAGCCCTCGGTAGCGTAGGGTTAATGTCGGGTTAATGACACCCTCATGAGCTCTTATTTGGGGTCAGCTGCGCTCACCCCCCCCCCCCTGTCAAAACCAGCGCTAAAAAAGACACAAAAGGCAACAGAGGGAATAGAGACATGAGAGGCCACTGAAGGAAGTTTATGGCTTCAAATACTTGCTCCTTTCTTCCTCTTCCTCCTTCAATCCGTCCTCTGTGTTGGAGACAAGGATAGAGGATTGGTTTGACAGAGACAAAGGCAGCGTGACTCCCCTGGCAGCGTCTTGTTTAGTCCTATAATCAACCCTTAAGTCTTTAGCAGGTCAAATACTTTTCTTTCTTTCTCTCTTTATCTCCCTCGCTTTCCCATCCATGGCTTACTTCGCCAGATAGATGATTAAACACTAAGGAATGTGCACAACAGCAGAATAGTGATAAAACTGTATTTTATCTCCCATTTGATCATATCAGCTGACACATTTTAACGACTCCTGAAAGCCAGCCTTATCAGCCGTGAATGTGTTTATGAATTTACAGGTTTCGACAAACGCTTTAAAGCCTCGTGTGTTACGTGTGCGGTCTCATTTGAATTACTATCAATATCAAGCCATAAACGCTGCTTCAAAGCTTTTCAAGGATTTGGCACGCAGAGTATCATACCGAGATAGAGCAGGATGGAGAGAGTTGTCAGAGACACAAAGACAGATAAGTAGAGGTCGAGGAGGAAGTGCGCCGGGAGCGAATGAGGGAGGTTGTGAAAAATGTGAAAGGGAGGGCAGATGAGTGTGTGAAAGAGCAAATCTATGGTGGCTCACACAGATGGAGCAGGATGGTCGGTGTGAGAAGATTACAGAGAAGACTTCCTCCCTCTCATTTGCTGATGAGTGTGTCATAAAGCACTAGAACACACACACACACACACACACACACACACACACACACACACACACACACACACACACACACACACACACACACACACACACACACACACACACACACACACACACACACACACACACACCATTCCCACATTCCTATCCACTCCTACTGGGATGTCTTCATCTCTCTTGGAAATTGAAAGCTTTGAAAAAAGAATGAGCAGAGAAACCGGGAAAGATGGTGGGATTGAGGAAGGAGAGTGAATAGGGTGTGATGATGAAAAGGAAGGTGTTGAGAAAATGATTGCCGTGGAAACAAACGAGAGGGTTTCCTTCCAAAATTAAAAAGATGAAAAAAATGTCTCGAACCAGCCACGCTCTGCCATCTCTTTCGCTTCACCAGTGGATGTCAAGCGGTATAATTATGTACTCATTTATTGTATTGTTACTCTGTCAATGCGTGAATTCCTTGGTAAACGGAGAGAAGCTTTCTTCCCCCCTCCACTCCCCCTCTGTCTCTCCATCACCCTCTCTGTTTCTCCTCTTTCACTTATTTAAATGTCAGTTATATTTGTGTTGGCGTTGCATTTTGATGTATTCAGTTGTGGTGTTTGTGTGTGTGAGTGGGAGCTGATCACCTAGTGTTCCTTTAGGTGGTTTATTTCTTTGCAAAGATAAAAGAAATCATTCTACCCCTCCCCCTCATGCTATATCTATTTATCTCTAGATCTTTTTTTGTACACTTGTTTATCTTTGGATGGAATTGCAGTCTATGTGTTGACTTTGTTGTCAGCCGTCAATATGTAGGGTAACTAAGACTCTAACAAGGCTCAGGGGTCAGCTGACCTGAAGTCAGTGTTTAATGCACTGCTTTAATTACTCAAAGCTGACGAATACCATGGATGTTTTGGTGTCCATTTTTTTGGTGTCTCAACAAAACATGTTATTTTAACCAAAATGTATGTTTTTTTCTATCAGCGGACAGCTGTTGTACAAATTAAGGCTGTAACTAATGAATTTAATATTTTTATTTAGCAGCAGCAACAGTAAATGTCCCCTGTTTACGTATTTTAAAAAAAATGCTTATTTTGTCCAACCAACAGTTTAAAAATTAAAATACCTGTGAACCATTTACATTTCATAAAAAATCAGTCAGCTAAATTGTGAATATGATTGCCCGAAATGACCAAAAACATTGCCCCTTAGCACCACTAGTGGTCCAAAACAGGGCACCTTTAACAACTACAGTGTTCTGTTGAAGGAAACGTGTTGTCACTTCATTTTACAAGATATTTATTGATGTCTACAATAAAGTTTATATCAATGTGACCTGTTGTTATGGACATTTTCGGGACCAGGTGTACGTGGCTATGCATTGTTATTGAAGTGGAGTCTTAAATCTGTCTGTTTCTGTCCCTCTGCAGCCTGCTCTGTTGGGTTTTACAAGGCCAAGTCTTCAGAAGCAGTATGCTCCAAGTGTCCTCCGCACAGCCACTCGCTCAGAGACGGGGCGACCGCCTGCGACTGCCACTCTGGATTCTACCGCGCCGACAGCGACCCTCCCTCCATGGCCTGCACCCGTAAGGACACACACACACACACACACACACACACACACACACACACACACACACACACACACACACACACACACACACACACACACAGCATACACAAGTCAAACCAAGACAATACGTGCGCATTGCTTGCTAATACAAGCAAATAAAGCACACTGATTGTCTCCCATTCTCTCTATCTCTACCAAACAGAGGGAGAAACAAACTAGTCTGAATGCAACCCCTGTTTCATGATCCCATTACTTATGACTAAGCCACCATCTACATCCTGTCTGCTAGTGATAAGTAAATATATTAAATAGTGAATAAATGTCCTCTCCCTCTCTCGTTCTCTTTCTCTCTCTCTCTCTCTCTCTCTCTGTCTTTAAGACGCTGAGTAGGTCCTCTGTGACAGAATTGGAGGCCTCGGTCTGTGTGTCATAAACTTAATTATGCCTATTTACAGCACATGGTTTCCTTGGCCTGGGAAAAATGAAAACACACACACACACACACACACACACACACACACACACACACACACACACACACACACACACACACACACACACACACACACACACACACACACACACACACACACACATGCCCTGTCTCTCAGACACACAACACACAAAAAAGAAATACCACAGAATAAAACATCCACCCCATCAAAAACATCTCTGAACATTATGGTTTCAGTCTAATGCCAGATGTCTACTTTTCAACTTGTGCCAATGGCTTGCAGCAACCCCCTCGACCCCATATACAACCCGTATACCCTCCCCATTATGTGCAATATAGAATATAAACTTTATTGGTTTTGTTCATGCTTAATCAAGCTTATATCCCCCGAATCTTCCCCAGAGCCACCATCAGCTCCACAGCAGCTCATCTCTGTGGTGAACGAGACCTCGGTGGTGTTGGAGTGGGCCCTCCCCCGCCGGTTGGGGGGACGGAGTGACACCAGCTACAGTCTGGAGTGCCTCATCTGTCAGACCGCCAGCCACAGTCAGACTGGCAGTAAAGCCCCCCCCAGGAATCACAGCCTCTCTCAGCCCGAGGCTCAGCGCGTCGGCCTGGGGATGCAGTCAGACCAGGGGATTGTGGGATCTGAAGTCCAGTCAGGGAGGGGGGTCTACCAGGGCAGACCTGGGGATTACCCGAGGCCCGGCGCAGGCTCCAGCTCTCAGCTCTGCCTGCCCTGCGCCTCCGATGTGATTTTCTCCCCAGAGCAGAGTGGCCTGAAGAGCAGCCGGGTGGTGGTGAGCGAGCTGAGGGCCCACACACACTACACCTTCATCGTCCACGCGCGCAACGGGGTCTCCCTGGCCAGCGGTGCAGGGGCGACCCAGAGTGTGTCCGTCACCGTCACCACCAACCAAGCTGGTGAGATGAAGGCTTTGAGTGTGAGAGTAAATGTGTTTGTCGGATTGTTGCAGCAACATAAAATATGCTTATGGTTGTTGGTCCGTAAGTGGGTCAGCACAATGCAAACTGCTGTTCACTGCATGCAGACCCCCCAGGGAAGCAAGGCCCTATGGGTAATGTGGAAGCATGTTGGGGAAAACCTCCATCCAACAATATTTCAGTGCTATGAGACAACTATTGTTGCTATGATTATTAGGAAATGTATGCTTAATATATCTGTACTGCCACAAATATATTTTCAGTGCATCCTAAGAATGCATGTGATTCTGAAATAGCATTTGAAATGCAGATAGGATAAATTAGCCCCATTTCTTGAAACATAAAAGACATAACCACATTGTAATACTGTATAAAAAAATCCATATATTGCAAATATACTTCAAATGCATTGTTTACATAACTCTTCAATAGAAAACTTATTTATGCAATGTGACGCTTTCTCCACTAACAACCACATCAAGATTAATGACACTTCAAGACACCTTTCCTGCTTTCTGTCAACTGGAAATTCTGGCTCTTACTATCTGTCAGAGCTGCCATAGTTATTATTCCGTCCTCCTACACCTAACAACAGCCAAATTAATTATAGGGGTGTTCTCGAGAGGATGTCAGAAAGTGTTCAGGGGAATGTAAATCACTGATTTAAATACAAATAGACAGTGTATGTTGAGGGAAAAGTAAATGAAAAAAGCACAGAGCAGAAAAGTTGACACATAAGGGCATTAGTGTATGTGAGGGTGGGATTTCCCTCTTGTCAGCTCTTAACCACGGAAGTGTGTGGAAAGTCACCCGGCTTTTATGGCGTGTTTCATTTAGGTTGTGAAGGTGTCAGCTAGTGTGTGGCGCTCCTCACACATGCTCTCCATTAGTTTTCAGCGAGTGCTTTTTTCCCCCATGCTGTAACATCTAAACTGTCATTGCTTTAAGTCGTTATGGTGGCATTTAGAAAACGGCACACCTGCCTAGATCTAGATGCCCCGGGGAAATAACGTAGCTGTGTGTGCACAGCATGAGAGCTGCCTGGGATTTGTCTCGTCCAACCTGCACCACCATATGGCCCGATATCACATGAACAGGCACAAAGGAAGACAAACAGTGTGCGGGGAAGGAAAGTAGAGGAATGTAAGCAGAGAGGAAGTGGAGAATGAGGCTGGTCCCTGGGGAATAGGAAGGAATGAGATTTAGGTCAATTCTCAGGTGCACTGGGTCAATGGGATTATTGACATACAGGCAGCAGACATACCTTTAAAACGTTGCTGTGCTGTTAAACTATGATACATGGAATCTTATGAGCTTATAATATATATCTGTCACTAAGTTATTTTTCTTGTCACTGAATTATCCCTCCTCATCATTCTCTCCCTCCCAGCTCCATCTCCGGTTTCGTCGATCTTAGCCACCGACGTCACCAGGCACAGTTTGTCGTTGTCCTGGCAACAGCCGGATAGACCCAACGGGGTCATCCTAGAATACGAGGTCAAGTTCTATGAAAAGGTGAGGCGCCCGCAGGTTAATGCAGCTCAGGC
Organism: Notothenia rossii; assembly: GCF_949606895.1. NCBI lineage: Eukaryota > Metazoa > Chordata > Actinopteri > Perciformes > Nototheniidae > Notothenia > Notothenia rossii. The sequence goes on from NC_136907.1 coordinate 61,001,800, forward strand.
AGCTGTCTGGAATGCCGATATGTTGGCACGCTGTTTGTGTAACTTTGATGGCGGCGATGGATTTGCGGTCAGACATTGAAAAGAGCCCCTCTTTTTGTCCCGTCTAATCAGGATCAGAAGGAGCGTTCCTACCGCATAATGAGGACCTTTTCCCGGAGCGTGGATGTCACGGGTCTCAACCCCCTCACTGTGTATGTGTTTCATGTGCGTGCTCGCACCGCTGCCGGGTACGGAGACTTCAGCACCGCGTTCGAATTCGCCACCAACTCAGGTATTGTGACAGTAATTTTCATGAAGTTTTAAAACTATACGATAAAGTTTATTGTTTCCAAGGTAACAACTTTCTGGATGCGCCCTTTTTATGTCCTTCCCTGTTAGATCCCTTCCCTCTGATTGGAGAAGGAGTAAACTCAGCCTTCCTGCTGCTGTCTGTCAGCGGGGTCGGAATTTTACTGCTGATATCTGCAGCTGTCTTCATCATTAGCCGCAGGTATACACACACACAAACTCACGCACCAACTCACACACACACATATATAGGCATCCATACAGGCAGGCATTCACACCTATAGGCTTTTTATGATGGTGGGAAGTTTCCCATCAGTGCATCGCTGACGTCAACATGCGTGCTGCCTCAACCCTAACTACTGCTTTTGACCAAACTGCCACAATACACACAAACAACTGCTATTGTGTTGGTAAATAGTGTGTGTGTTACCTGGAGCTTTTAAAGGGGATTATAGTGAGACAGTGATAATCCCTTTGTCCCTGACTTGTCATTACTGTCTCTTCAGCAGCACAGCTTGTATGTCAACTTCAATTGGTGTGTACACACACACACACACACACACACATACACACCAGAAACACAAGCATGCGCAAATTCTCACACACACACACACACACACACACACACACACACACACACACACACACACACACACACACACACACACACCTGCTCAGCCACAAAGGTGTTTTTGACAGTTTCTTTGTTTAATGGAAACACCTTTTATCTTGCACTACCTGAGGCATCGCCCCTCCTCCCTCTCTCTTGAAATGCTTTCATCTCCTCGCTCTGCTTCTCCTGCAGCCCGTTGCTCTCTGTTCTCATTGTCTTCCCTCTCAATGGCGGCAAATCCTGAAAAAGCCAGTGAATGCCCAGCGCTACTAGGAATGAAAATAAACAAAGTTGAAAAAAATGGGACACAACAATATTTTTCCATTTGTCATTTCTTGCAAACTGTTAAAATCCTGACCAAAAAAAGAGTGACAAAAATCTATTTTGTGACTTTTCTATCTGAGTGTTACATGTCAATCACCTTCTTTATCTCATCAGGAGGAGCAAGTACAGTAAAACAAAGCAGGAATCTGAGGAGGAGAAACATCTTAACCCAGGTACTTCACACACACACACACACACACACACACACACACACACACACACACACACACACACACACACACACACACACACACACACACACACACACACACACACACACACACACACACACACACACACACACACACACACACACACACACACACACACACACACAGACTGATGCTCTTTATTACATTTCTTCTACACCTGCACACATCCTACACACTTATTGCCAAAGCTATTTGCATAGCATATGCAGCAGTTATACAACTCTTATTTCTTACCCTCCTCTGCATCCTTCCTCCTCTCCCGCCTCTCCTTTATGGCAGGAGTTAAAATCTACGTGGATCCGTTCACCTATGAACCCCGATCAGGCCATCCACGAGTTTGCCAAGGAGATTGATGTTAGCAGTATTCACATCGAGAGGGTTATTGGCATGGGTAAGCTTGGCATCAGTGCCCGCACACACACACACACACACACACGCGCGCGCGCGCGCAGTAACAGGCCCCCACACACATGCTGGCTTGGCGCTGACACTGCTGTTTGCTCTGTGTGTGTAGGAGAGTTTGGGGAGGTGTGCAGTGGCCGGCTGCGTGTTCAGGGAAAGAGGGAGATCTACGTGGCCATCAAGAGTCTGAAGGCGGGGTACTCTGACAAACAGAGGCGGGACTTCCTGTCTGAGGCCTCCATCATGGGACAGTTTGACCATCCCAACATCATCAGGCTGGAGGGTGTCGTCACAAGATGTGAGTTGAAGAACTTGCAATTTCAAATTTGTAGTATTTGGGTTGTGAGTTTGCACTATATGTACATATTTTGGACTCGCACCTGCAGACTTGCACATACAGTACATATATTTATCACATATATTCACATCTGTATATATTTTAACAGTTTACCTAATTATATGGTTGTTATCCCTTTACCTACCCTTACCTGCCCTATCCTGTTTTATTTGTCTCTTATTGATGTTTCTGCTTTGATACCTGAAATTACCTACAGGGATTAATGAAGGTCTGATCTTGTTGCATTTTAACATTTATTACTCTTTACTTGTTTAGGTAAGCCTTTGATGATCATTACAGAATACATGGAAAATGGATCCCTGGATACTTTTCTTCGGGTACATGCATTTCCTCATACTGTCTAATTTTCTTTCCAATAAATACAGCTTTGCATTTTTCCATCTCACTGAAAAATGTACTAAATAGCAGATAATAACCATGTCATGACCTCGAGAGCTACCTGTTGCTAACCTGCCCTCCTGTCTCTATAACTTTCATGTTACAGAAACATGACGGGCAGTTCACGGTGATCCAGCTGGTCGGCATGCTGCGCGGCATCGCCTCAGGTATGAAGTACCTGTCGGACATGAGCTATGTTCACAGAGACCTGGCAGCTCGTAACATCCTGGTCAACAGCAACCTGGTGTGTAAGGTGTCCGACTTCGGCCTGAGTCGAGTTCTGGAAGACGACCCAGAGGCTGCCTACACCACAAGGGTAAGACACACACAGAAATAACATATACAAACAAACAGCTAACCGTTAGCCGTCATTCTTGTTAGCTCTGTCATTCCTAGCCTATTTATTAGCTGCTTTTTTATTGTTAAAAGATTTGTTATAGACAAATGCATGAACAATTGACTGGCTTTTAATACTAGTTGAACATGACATGTTGTTTTTTATCTTGTTTTTAATTATTGTTTTATTCTTTTACTCCTTTTGTGTTATTGTATATTGTATGTGTTCCCTGTACAGCACTTTGGTAAACTGAGGTTATTTTAAATGTGCTTTATAAATAAATAAAGATTGAGATTGGAAAAAAATCAAAGAATACATCTTAAAGCCACAACAATAGGAATAAAAACTATTTCTCTCTTCAGATATATTAATCAATGAGGTAATCAGTCAGGCAAAAGACCAAATTAAACAATGATAGAAATAAAAACCTTTTATTCACTGGACCACAATGACTTTGACTTCTTTATTAGGAGGCTAGTGGGACTTATCTCTCCCCTGGAGGGAAGATCCCCATCAGGTGGACGGCTCCAGAGGGCATATCCTACAGGAAGTTCACCACGGCGAGCGATGTGTGGAGTTATGGTGTCGTCATGTGGGAGGTGGTTTCATACGGAGAGAGGCCCTACTGGGACATGAACAACCAGGATGTGAGTCATTCTATACATCATCTAACCTACAGTTTGTTCTAAGACAAAAGAGGGAGCTCATTCCATAAAGACTTTGTATATACCTTACCTTAAATGGTAAATTACAAATCAGAACGCCTCCATTAATATTATATGATGAATTTGAGGAAAAAAAAGATTGAGCTCCACAACATGGAGTAATTTGAAGATTAAAAGGGAAATTCTTTTTTTTGCCACCTTCTTTTCATAGTTCCAGCCATATGCTGCTGGTAATTACAATAAATGTTATTTAAGAATCCGGGCATGTTTTTATAACATACTGTAGAGCAGGGTTCCCCAATTATATTTACCAAAGGGCCAATTTTTTTCAAGCATGACAAGCTAAGGGCCAAAATGCTATGTGTCACTAAAAGTTGTTTTACACTATGTGCAGATGTTACCTCTATTATAATTGTTGTAGTAGTGGCAGTAGTAATTAAACAAACCCTGTGTTGAGAGTAAAGGAAAAATGCATCCTTGAAACAAAATTAGACCGAAATCAAACATTTATTAACAATAATAATAAATAAATGCTTTATCAAATACAAATGATTTTGCTGTGGTCTGATGGGGTATAACAATAAAACAAAAATAAAAAACAACAGTGAACTCTGATCAAATAGTCAGACAGGTCCACATCCAATTCAGCAAACACTGTAACACACACACACACACACACACACACACACACACACACACACACACACACACACACACACACACACACACACACACACACACACACACACACACACACACACACACACACACACACACACACACACACACACACACACACACACACACACACACACACACACACACTGGGAAAGACAGGAAGACAGAGAGAGAGTTTCAGTTAGTTACTTTTATAATGTCGTACCAAATTCACCACATTATCAGTTTTAACATTTTTAAATATGTGTACCAAATAATATCAGGCTGTAAATAACAAATAGCATTGTTTTTTTTTTACTTTATTTTTAATATATTATTTTAATGTTGTATTCAATTTAACCAGTTTGTGGGCTGTTGTTAAAAGCCCTGCATTATCCAAGGTTTTTTATCTATCATATTAATAATTTGTTTTTAATTACGCTGCGTAGCATTTTATTTAGGAAATGAATGTACATATAAAATATAACTATAAAATGGTTATTTTTGTCTTAATAATTATTATACCACAATAGAATTGACAAATTGCAAAAATAAATTGATGTTGTTCACTCACCAATCAGTGAGAGAAGTGAGAGCGGCGGGATGAGGCAACCTGTCTGATGTTGGGCTTGTATTCTGTTGTGGCAATCCTGAGGCACTGTCCAAGATGTGCACTGGAGAGTCTGTTCCTGTCCTGGCTTTTGATAGCATTCATTGAAGAAAATCCTGATTCGCAGATGTATGTTGAGGGGAACATTGTGAGTAGGAACATAGCAATAGCTCTGGTGTTTTTGAAACGAGCTTGGGGAACCATGTTGATCCAAAAGTCACACACTGGTGCATCCTTGTGTTGAGCTTTCAGCAACTCAGAGCTTCCCATCTCTAAGACCTCCATCTGAAGAGCTCCCTCTTCTATGGAAGGCACCAGCCTTTTGGCCTCTCCAGTCCACTGCCCGTCTGCTGACACAGAGAACGGCTGTCTGAGGAAGAGGAGGATGTCACGTGAGATTTTAGGGGAGCTTTCAAATCGCTCCTTGAAGTTTTCTGCCAGTTTTGACACAAAATCCTTCATTACTGGATCTTCCGGCATTTCATTCTTCTCGCAGTGCTCACGCAGACGTGGAAAGTGCAGCTTCCTCCCATGAATATCTCTCTCCAAAAGGTGCAGCTTTGACCGAAAAGCTTCAACCGCCTCGTACATCTCAGCAACAGTGTGGTTCTTGCCTTGCAGCTGCAGGTTAAGGTGATTTAGATGAGACATGATGTCACACAAAAAATGAACATCTGCTATCACCTTGGTGTCAGTTAAAAAGCTCAAAAACTCATGGGCTTTTTGGCCCTGCAGGCTTGATAAGAACGACACCAGTTCATCACGCAGGTCGCACACCCTCTCCAACACACGGCCCTTGCTCAGCCAGCGAACATCGTTGTGTAGTAAGAGATCCTTGTGTTCAGAGGACATTTCCTCTAGCAACGATCTAAAAAGGCGATGCTGCAGACTAGAGCTCTCACGCACAAAGTTAACCAGTCTCGTCACAGTATCCATCGTTTCTTTCATTTTTCCACACAGTTTTGCGCACAACACTGATTTGTGAATGATGCAGTGAAATGTCAGAAGCGCCGGGTTAACGGCGGAAAGCCTGCTTACCAAGCCTTTGTGCTTTCCAACCATCGACGGAGCCCCGTCGGTTACAACAGAGACGATTTGACTCACATTCAAACCATTCTTTTCGAAGAACTGTGTCAGCTCGTGGAAGATTATTTCCCCGGTTGTGTGCCCGGGCAGAGTAAGCAAACACAGCAGCTCTTCCCGGAATATCTTCCCATCAAAAAATCGTACGAACACAGACAGCTGTTCCATGTCGGTTCGGTCACAGGAGGAGTCTATGGCTAAGGATATAGCCTCTGTTTTCTTCAAATCCGTGAGTAGACTGGAAAAACACTCCTCCGCTAAAACCTCTACTCTTCTGGTTGCCGTGTTAGCCGACAGCGGCACCTGCTTTAATAGCTCTACAACCTTTTTTTGTTGTTTTTCATCATGATTTAAAACTTCATGAGCCATGTCTATCGCACACCGTTTAATTAACTCAGCATCAGCAAACGGCTTCTTGGCTCTAGCAAGCGTCCAAGAGACGTGCAATGAGGCAGCTGTTGCGCTCTCTTGTGCCGATGTTGTTTTCGACATTGTGGAAACAGTGTGCTTGTATGATGCAAGCAAACCTGCTATCTTTTGTGTGCGCTGGTCGGATTTCTCTGGATAGTTAGCATTAAAACTGGCAGCATGAATAGAGGTGAAGTGCCGCTTCAGGTTGTCTGATTTGATTACAGCTACATTCTGCATGCAAATCAAACAAGTCGGTTTAGCATTGACGTGGTCCGGTAAAAAAAAACAATACTTCTCAGTCCAGTCAGTTTTGAACTGACGGTTCTCCTGGTCTACCTTCCTCTTCTTTGCGAATTCCATCCTGGGTTTGAGTTATCCACGGCCCGTTAGTGTCATGTTGGTCAATCGCTGGGTTGGGATGACAGGCGGCTAGCTGGCGAGCTATTGTTTATATGTGTTTGCCGCTATTCCAGGTGGTGACGAGTAAGTCAAGCGCGCGAAGCACGTCTTGCATATGCACGCGATAAGGTCATGGGTCAGGTTTACGAGTGTCGACGGAGGTCAAAATAAAGCGAAACCGCGGACATTTTATTTTATGTTTTTATGTTATAACAAGTGAATGCCAGTAGATCAGCGCGGGCCATGCTATTGCCTCTCGCGGGCCGGATCTGGCCCGCGGGCCGCTAATTGGGGTTGGCTGATCTAAAGAATGCCCCAAATATTTTGTATCTTAATGGATTAGACCATTGTAAAAGGTCATTTTGATTGTTTTACACAATACTTTTCCATTGTTGAAATAGAAAAATATATAACCAAAACCATCTCCATGGCTTCATACCATTTAATGGTAAATCAAATATATTTTTGGGGTGAAGAGACCCCTTCGAGGACTGATATATCATTGTTTCAGTCATCAGGAATAACATTATACCATCTCCAAAGATGCACAGACACACACAAGAACATAATGTACCAAAGCCTGTATGATTACTGAGCCATTAGCCCCAGCTGTAGAGCAGCTGGAGTGAATGCACATTATACAGAGAGTCAGAAGACTTTGTGAGTTTGGCCCGAGGTTAGGTTGAGTGAAAAAAAATGCCATATTGGCAGCTTCTCTGGAGACGAGCCTAAAACCTTGAGAAGACAAGATGAGAAACATGAAAAGGCAGTGACTCATCTCACCTTGTGTTAACACTGTCTCCATCTGTATTCATGCGGAGCGGTAATTCTGTCTGTGGATCAGCTCCTCGCTGAGTTCACTCAGAGCTGTTGCTCCAGAGGTTTTCCCATTCCAGTGTGCTGGAAATGTGTGTACTGCAAACATCTCTAATGGAGCAGAGTGTTTATTTCAACAAACTCATTTAAGTTTCATCAGGCGGCTCCTGAGGGGCTGGGGGGGGGGGGGAGAAGAGCTGCTTGGGCCACGGCTGACAACCGACAGAGGAGCCTTTTCATCACCACTGTTGTAGAGCTTTTTGCTTACTTTTGGGCAGGATTAACTGCCTAGTTTGGCCCTTGTGAAAGGGACCAGTGGGCCACTAATCAGCCTACCAGTTATCCATTTCCCATTTGGTTCCCAATTGCTATTCGTGATGGACACCTAGCTAAAACTAGTGCAGTCAACAAC